>NC_057806.1:77332890-77344977 GCF_018294505.1 Triticum aestivum | reverse complement strand
CTGCCACTCAAGATCTGCATCCGTGCGCGGCCAGCCAACGCCGGCGCATCACCCTCAACGGCTCTGAAGTGACCCGCACTCTAGCTAGGCGAGCATGCCCAAACGCCGGCCCGAACTAGGTATCCACACATCACTCCCTTGTGCACTGTTCCGACGATGTTTGGATATCCTTTCACTGCTCTCTGAGCTTACACGCCTATGCAACTCTGACCTTAACTCTTATTTGTTCTAGAGATATCATCTGAAACAAGCAAATCCATATTTTAGCGAAGCGTGATGGCGCTACGGGATCTGGTACACATCCTGCACACCTGTATAACCTTTTAAGTATTTGTCCTCCGGTACAACATCAAGGTTAATTCCTCTTATTTGATCAACCATTCGCCATGTCAAAAATGCAGATGGGGATGCAAGGAGCACAAGGCCTGCACATCCAAGCAAGTGGTAACATGGACTTGTACATGGAACATCCCAAGCACAAGCAGACCTGCAGTGAGCCTGTACAACGAGCTAGCATAAGTCCCTGCATTTCATTTAATTCGTACTGGCATTCGTGTATGATTTGTGTGAAGTGGCTGATCCACGAATTCAAGTTACCAGGGGCGAACATTTAACTTAAAAAATATGAAGGCACTTGCACTCCGGAAATCAACATAACTTGAGAAATGTGAAGCTACATGCACTTTGAAAACGAGCTGATGATCCAAAGTAGTTCAGATTATAAACACTAAATGATGCAAGCACCAAAAAACACAAAATGCAACATGGTGTACAAGGACTACAAACATGGTCTGTACCTGCTTGAATTATTCATTCTCTGGCTGAAAATATCGAAGTGTAATTGCACGTATAACCAGTGCACAAACTGCATATCAATATATCTATCCTGCACAAGTATGCCAATAGTTTCAAACAATAGATTAGAAAAGTATTTATGCTATGTTGTCATGATACGGGGACTTTCTGGTAGATGGCCTCGACGTTTCCTCAAGCTATGAAAATGCACTATAATTTGCTTGTCATCAATGCCTGCAAATCTCTGTCTCTCTCAACATAGTAGATCATCATTAGACACTAAATCCTTCAATGAGCTTGCAAAATGCTTGCATTAGATCCCTCATTAGACACTATATGTTCATCACCAGGAGCATGTAAAATGTTTGCATCAAATCCTTCATTAGCAGTTTGTTCATTAGACACTTCAGGCTCAAGAACAACATGAGGTTGTATGTTTGCACCGGAAACTTGATTAGATACATCAGATTCACTCAGTTCAGTACTGATTGGGGGAGTTATATGGTTTCATTTTCTCATAGATTTCCTACATACAAGCAGTTTTACAACACCGCCAGCTTTAACTATTGGCCAGAAATTGAAGAGTTGAATTAGATATAATCAGGGATATGATGTACCTGCTCGTTGTGCATGCTACTCTTGCAAGCTGCGACTGTCTGTTTGCTTAAGCTCGATGCCATGCCTGTGCTGCCGCCACTGCCTCCCACGTAGGCTACACCCAGGGTTGGATCTTCATCTTCTTGTCCTTCCGTTCGTTTGAAGCCCGGCGACCGCCCTCCAACGAGGGCGCGAGGAAGTGCTATGTCGGTCTATCCAGCGGCGGCTAGGTTAGGAGCGAACCAGACTGGAGGCTGGAGCGAATGAATTGGGATTTTCCTGGTGTCGATCGATATGGGAGGCGCTCGTTTGGGCCACGAGCCTGCTATAAGGCCTGCCTTGCACTTATGTTATTGGCCCATCCAAATTGAAACATTTTTCTTCATTTTTTACATTGCCTGCTCGTGCGTTGGGGTGAACAAAACTAGCATGGGCCAACCTGGACGACTCAAACTAGGGGCACACTTTCCAGCCACCTGAGGCGGCCGCCCATACCCCTATGGTGGCGTCGCCCCTTTTGCGTGTATGATTGGATAGTGAAAAATATTCCAGTGGCGCTTTGGATTTACCCATAGAATGGTTGAATTACTTGTTTCTATGAACTGAGTTCGCCAATAATGTGAAGGATTCCAGTCTTTTCATCCTATTGTAGATTGCTTAGATCTTGATATGCCAAAAGTAATCACATGAAATATACAGTAAAAGCCAGTGTGATGTGTTTGGCTACAACTAGTCTGACTACACGTCCTCATATAACATATCAAGGATGCACCATCTTACCAGATTAACCATTCGACTTACCCATGCAGTGTGGGAAGAACGAAGTATTGGGACTGCGTATCCAAGAAATTGATGCCATGGACTCCTTCGTACAACCTTGTAAGCGAAAAAAGAAGTTGCAGTGTGCGTGTACAAAGAACTAGCGTAAGTTCAGTTACCTGCTTCTCGGAATTTTAGTTAGCCACTTATTGCAAAATTATTCAATTACGTTGCTTGGCTTAATTTAGTTTGCTACTGATTACATAATGGCACAGCCTGTTAATCATATTGTAGACTGCGCCTATCTATGTGTTTGATACTTATTGTTAAGAATTACCTGTTTGCCTTAACTTAAATATCTACTTGTTTGTTTAACTGCTTTGCTGCTGCAACAACGGGTTACTATGATGTTAATAACTACTTTTCAGCATCCAATTGAAACTCTTTAATTCCTTGTTTGTTTAACTGGTTTGCTGTTATAACTCCCAGTTGAGATGTTTCGCTAACTTCAACTTTTCTGAATCCAATCGGAACTTTAACGGCAGAACAGGTTAGCCCAAGATCAAAGAGCAAGGTCCCCATGGACGTTGCATCATCCCACAGCAGTGGCACCGGCCCAATCGTGCATTATGAATTGCCAACTGCTGATGCTCTAGAGGCTAAACTAGTGGTAGAAAGAGATTCTGCTTCTGCAGTTAGAGATGAAGTTGACATGTTGAGGAAGCAAACAACACAATCACAAGTAGTACTCAAGATAACCATTAAATATTTGGTGGATTTCAAACAAAGCAAGCTGAGACTGACCAGATTGTTAAGGTCCTGAAGGAAAAAAGGAAATTAAATTCTTGCTTGGTAAATCATAGGTGAAATGTTCTTTCCATAGTTGAATAACCTTTGTGTTGTCTGTTCATGTAATCAATCAAACCATTTGTTTTAGAGATCATGTAATAATTGTTTTTTTGTTTTTTGTTTGTAATTTTATTTGAGCACAAGTATATGTTAATTGATAAGACTCGGAGACATTTCATTTGGATTGCTATGCTTGACCTACAAATATGCCAATCGGGCTGAATGTGCATTCAACAATAGTAGTATAGATGGACCATAAGTGGCATGCATCGGAAAGGGCCAAGATGCTGGCTAAAAAAGGATGCTGTTGTAGCCAAAAAAAAAGTACAGCGGCCTGGCTTTTGTATGTTAGTTGATATTATTGATCCATATACTCTATAAATGTTTATATGTCTGTTAGTTCCGTAAATTCTTGGTTGATTGACTCGGTATTTGAATCTTGATACATCGCTTGTGTACATATCTAAATGGGAGTACACATTATGCTGCATGTGACATTTGAGTTGGACATGAAGTGTTCCAAATATTCGAATTCACCTTAAACTGGATTCTAGTTTCTGAATTTGAGTATCGGCATTTGTAAACCATATTCATATATGATAGTGGAATACATCTTTGTCGTCGTTTTGAAGATATATAAAAACACATAGAATGATTTATAAAGATTCATATAGGAATACAAAATGGATTCGAATTTAGTTTCCAGGGTAAACGTGGATGCTTATTGTCCCAAAATTCGAAAGAAACACCAAAATGTCCACTCCCACATCGGCTGCCCGAAGCCAAGTGTATGGGAGATGGAAATTACTGCCTACCCATTACACGCACAATCCATCGGCCCGATTTCCACTGCTCTAAATAGGGGTAGGTTAGTAACTTCAATTAGACGTGACACGACCGCCTCTGAGCCCATTCCGACAAGGTGGGCGTCAAACATGGGCGGCAAAACTCATTTGATTCAAGCTCGTCCGAAAGACCTTTGTTTCTCACTCCATTCCCCATTCATACACGGTGGGCGGCAAAACACCCTCTCCTCATCCGAAATAAAGATGTAGACTAATGTGTAACTTCCATCAGACGTGACACAACCGCCCTACCTGTCAGCCCCGTTCATACACCGTAGGCACCAACCGTGGGCGGCAAAACACCCTCTCCTCGCCCGAAATAGTTACCGGCAAATATTTGGGAGATGTGAGATTACCGTCCTATCCCCAACTGACGAGACGTCCAAATTTGAAACGGGGGATAAGTTTGTAACTTTCCCATATTTCAGACAGGCGTGTCCCAAAAACATGGTTCCCCGTACCTCTCCCTCCATTTTCCCATTCATACACCGTCCATGCTAGAACACCCCATTCCCACACCAGCCTCTGTCCGCCACCCCATCCATCGCCGCCGTCCTCCACCACATCCATCGCCACCATCCTCCACCATGCCGGAGCGCCTACCAAGACTGCGTCATCCACTGCTAGAGATGGACATTTCTCATCCACGACGACGGACCAATAGCCTTGCATCGCATCCTCTCGCTTCATCGGCGCTGTCGTCCTCTTTGCCGGGGCCGCTCACACGACCTTCTCTTCCACCGCAACAGGACTTATCCCCTGATGCACCCGTCTATCGTCGCAGATCTGCTTCAACGCCACCGACAGCTATCGCACCCTTGATGCCTACATGGCGCCGCAAGAGAGGTGGTACTTCATATCTCCTCAACTTTTTGATCTCAACCAGAAAATAGATCTTAACTTGGTTACTCTACTTTCTTTTCAGCTCATAGAATTTAGCTCTTAGTTTGAAGCAAACAATGGATGCTAAATATCATTTCTCCGGTTTGCAGCATCAAATCTGCCATGGCACAACCATAATACGGTTTAATTGATCATGCTTAGGGTTTAATTGATCATGTTGATTCTGTGGTGGTTTCTTTAATAGAAATCAGAGGAGCACAAGCAAAGTATTTGGAAAAGTTAGTGGCACCTGATAAATCAAATAGCCCATTAGGTGTAGTTGCAATATCACCTGACCCACAAAATACCCCAACTCTAGCAGACTCTAGCCCTAGTACACTGGTCATTTCTGATGCCCCAACTCAGCAGACTCCAACTGCAGCAAACAGTATGATTATGCCAGTTGACATAGCACCAGCTGTACGATGCAAAACCCCCATTCCAGCAAAGAGTACACCAAATCCAGTTGCCAAATCCGTTTTCGAACCAGAGAGAGCCCCAATTGCAGCAAATAGGACCCCTGTTCCATTTGTTCCCAGTTTAGAAGACAAAGCTTATGTTGTTGTCAGGAACTTTGTGCGCATCTTTCCTTCATGGAAAGATTATACCGCAGACACATAACAATTTCCAGTCTTCCTCCGCAACTTACGTGTAAGTAATGTCCTAATGTTATTCATGGTCATTACTGCATATGTTTCTGCTGACAGAAGACACAAGATTTCATTCTTTTAAATAGGTGAGGCACAAACTGGATTGTGATGACGAGCAAGGGTTGGTTGCACTTTTCAAGCACTGTTGATGAAGTATCGTTCCTACCTGAGGCAAGCGCACTTTGATGGCAAGCCTCTGAATGAAATTTCTGTAAAGCCTCCGGTGCTACATTTATTCGACGGTGACTGGAATAATCTTGTTACACATTGGTCTCGGCTGCAGCGTAAGGTACTGTCTATGATATCACATCACAATTTGAACTACATTTCTGCATTTGCCTTAATGTCTCACTTGTACGAAAACTGTTAGCAGAAGAACATTCATTCTCAAGGGACCACAGAATCTCGCAACTATACTACACACTGCATTGCTCTTGTGAGTACCTCTTGCCCTGTATGACCATACTTACTTTCATAGCTGTTTGATTATGTAGCATCACTGCACATATTAGCCTCATAATCGTCCATTTGGTGGACATTATAAGATCCGTATGGACTCTTACATAAATTTAGAATTAACCCAATGCTTTTGAAGAGGTTTAGCTCTGCAGTCCTCTTGTAAGGACTGAACGTGGTCTATCACTATACTTACATTAATAGCTACTCCCTCCGTCCCATAATATAAGAACGTTTTCTACAGTACACCAGTGTTCAAAACACTCTTGTATTATGGGAAGAGGGATTGGTTCATTTTGTAGCATTCTGCATCTTATCTCCCTCGCCCACCATTTACTAAAAAAGATCAGATCTATATTTAATCTTACCAACAAGTAGAATACACAGACAATGCTAGTGTAGAAGTGTAGCCCATTGCTCTTGTCAGTACATTTTTTCCTGCAACGCTTGTACTTCCAGGGATTGGTAGTTGATTATGTAGCATCAATCTGCATCTTATCTTCATTATCCTCTATCCCTTCTAGTATTATCATATCTATAATTACTCTCTACAAAATGTAGAGTATAGGCAATGCTTATGAAGAAGATTCTGTGCTGAAATTCTTGAGTTATCCTTCCCTTGCCATGGAGAAGGGCATTACAAAGCCGGTGTTAACTGTTAATGTAAGTCAGTCCTTCTAAAGCCTTTATCCTCAACTGCTGTTTAATTTGCTCATACTCCCTATCATTTACTGCTGTTTAGTTTGCTGTTTCTACCAAAATGCATGTTCGTAAGAACCGTAAGTTCTAAGTTTTACTTGTAAAACCAAATTCCTTATTCATACCATGCACATTACTTAATACTCGCTATATTATGCTTGTTTTTGTGGATCTATAATCCAGTGTGTGGTGAAGCAGCCCACGTTTGCACCTTGTCATCTCTTGTTTTATCTTACTGATGTGGCTGATGATATGAACAATATGCCATGCACATTATCCAAAATAGATACAATGATTTTCTTTGCCCTTCATCTATGCTTGTTATGTTGACATGGTAATCTAGTAGTGTGGTGAAGCTCCCCGCATTATGAACAATGCCAAATTATGCTATTGATATTTTGAACATACTCTTTATTTTCTAATTTGAAATTGGATAGAATTGACAGAACAGTTATCATCTTTGTTTATACACGTGCAAAACCTGTCATCTCTCTGCTTTGTTTCAGGCTGATATGCCTGATGGCATGCACAAGTCTGCTGAAGGCTGTGAGACAAACCCAACATATATTGCAGCAAAGAAGGCAAAACATCTTGAAGATAGCGAGACAACCCCAAAGTCTTGTCTTGATGTAGTGTTCAAGTTACTTGAGACTAACAGTCAGATAAGCTCACAGAATTCGTTGTCTGAATCAGTTTGACTTCTTCAGTCCCAAGTTCTAGCAGAAAGGCATTCTGCAACTCAACTTTGATTTGAAGTCCTATCTCTAAGAAAGATTGCGGAGAACACCAATGAGAACCTCATCGCTAAACGGCTACACCTGGAAGCTATGACCGACATGCTAGGCCGGTCTCACAGCCTTGCTCAGCAGCTTGCGCAGCAGTTCCCCCGCAAGGCTAACCTTTCTTGAACTATCTTGGAAGTGGTCTCGGTTCAGTATTATTTTGTTACATTGCAATGGTGCCCAGTTTTTGTAATCTGCTTCTTCGTTGCGCTTTATGATCACTGGTGGCGAACTTTGATGCCTAGTGGATGTAATATACCCTAAATCCTTTATTGTGTAGTGTAGGTTTATTCTTAGTTACTATGCCGTAATTTCTTTATTGTATAGAGTAGGTTTGTTCTTAATTCCTACTAGTTACGCAGCAGCCCGAAATGAACCCCGACCCATGATTGTGCGAATCAAATCACGGGCTTTAATGGGCCAAAATTGTCTGGGTCCTTGTTTGGCCCAATAAGATATCGGCTGCGAGAAGGCCGGATGCAAACTGGGCCATAGTTAGGCCCAACTATATGATGGGCTTTTAACAGGCCAAAATTAATATAGGGACGAAATGTTAAACGGGCCCTTAACAGGCCAAAACTAATATCAAGCCGAATTACTAAGTGGGCCTTTAGCAAGTGAGCCCAAAAGCATAGTGTCCGCCAGTTGATGGTCCGAATTTGATATGGGCCATAATTGAGCCCAAAGCCTCTTAAAGGGCCGGACCTGATCTGGGCCCTAATTTGGCCTAGAACGTGGTAGGCTTTTAATGGGCCGGATCTCATATGGGCCATTATTAGGCCCAGAGTGTGGCAGGCCATTAATGGACCGGATCAAATATGGGCTGGCATTTGGCCCAAAACACGGCAGCCAGTTAATGGGCCGGCCTACTAGGGTCCTCAAAATCTTGTGGGCCTATAGATGGGCCAGCCCATTAATGTCGACGAAATCTCGTGGGCCTTTAGCTGGGCCGGCCCATTATGACCCACAAGAATCTTGTGGGCCTTTACCTGGGCCGACCCATTATGGCACACAAAAATCTTGTGGGCCTTTACCTGGGCCGGCCCATTATGGCTCGCAAAATCTTGTGGGCCTTTAGCTGGGCCAGCCCATTATGGTCTGCAAAATCTCGTGGGCCTTTAGCTGGGCCAGCCCATTATGGTCCGCAAAATCTTATGGGCCTTTAGTTGGGCCGGCCCATTTAAACTTGTTGGACCGTGCCACGTGTCGACGTATCATAGGCCCCTTCTGTCCAGTGAGTGGATGACATCTGTCCCGACGATGAGCCGACACATGTTTCCTCTAGCCAATGATGATTTTACACGTGGAAAATCCCCATTGGTCGGGGATGTTAACGGGTTATCGGATCCAAAACCCGACCTGATAGCTTAACGGCGTTCCGTTACAGTGGATGCCACGTGTCGGTCACCCTTGACGAAAGCACTTCTCTGACGCGCGATTTATCGTCATGGAAGTGGACACTTCCGTGATGATAATTTTGGTAATGTCATGGAACACTTCTACGACAGCACAGGTATGACCATCTTGATTCTGTCATATATTTTCCATGGATGTACATGCATGACAAAAAAAGCGACCTACTGTGACAAACACATATCATCACGGAAGTGTATTTTTTTGTAGTGCAAGCACGGTTCAAACAAAGATGCGTGACAAGGTTTGCTAACCTGTTTACATGCTGAATAACAAAAAAAGAGGAAATATTACCGAGCGCTCCTATTTGTAACAGGATATGAGCCACAATTAAGCAAGAATTATGGTGAGTGTTCCATGCAATTAACTTCCATTATCACATGCGAGAACCCTCGAAGAGAACCAAATGTGTTGAAGATTGCTTTATCACATTTCTAAAATATAATAAGAGTGCAGACGCTCCTCCATCCGGTTCCTAGTACTAAGTACATACCTCTTTAGTAGTAGTACTAGTACTAGTAAACTTTGCGCTTGGTTGTTCGCGCCTTCGGGAAGTCGAACAATAATAGTACTAGTATAATGTATGCTTCTGGCAATCTAACACCGAATTAACTGCTGCACGTCCACCGCCTGAGCGAGGGAGAGCTTTCATTAGTCAAAAGTTTCTCCTTGTCCTGTGAGCCACCGCGTGCAAGCTTCTCCCGTCCTGCAAGCTTCTCCTCATTTGGCAAGTTGACGGGACACAAGAAAGTAATGCTAGTCCATAATGCCTTCTTTCCGGTCAATATGGCTTAATTCCAAACGAGATAAATACACTGTATGTCATTGTATATTTGTAAAAATACAGTCAGTGGACTTCATAATACGCTCATTGCGCTCAATATATTTATTTCCCGGTGTTTATACGGTCACTAGCTCACCCTGGCTGAGTATGTGTGTGCATGCACGTGCAGGTTGAGCACTTGAGCGTGATCGTGTGTGTTATGTTGTGTGCTCGGACATGCATGCATTAGGGCATCGCGTGTGTTTTTGCGTCCATGTGTACGTGTGACTATTGCATGCATGCACGAGGTTGTAGTCCCTCACATTCACATGTTCATAAGTCAATGCTTTTTCAAAACATTGCATGCAAGGTTTAATCATTCGTTGTTCACTCATGCATTCCCGATATTAATACGTTGGTAAAGACAATTTCTTGAGGAAAACGAGCCCATGAATTGAGTACAAAGGGGACCAATAAGCCAGGACGGAGGGGGTACCAGTAGTGAACCGGAAGGAGGGAGTGGGTACTAGTAGAATAGTACTATGTAACAACATGCAGTAAAATTCCTCTATGTGCATCCTGTTGTAGCGATCCGACCTCACACGGTCAAATCTATGTGCATAAGTGTCATCCCTGGATCGGTAATGCTGACACAAACAGTACTTGAAGAATTTAAAACAGAGTTCAATCACACACTTATTACATCGAATATCTCAAAAGAGAGTACTTATTACAATAATATGGCTGAAGGCCATCTAATGAAGATAACAGTGGAAGGCTTCGAAGGTAAAATGAGTCCATCAACTCCAACAGCATAGCTGAGTGCAAGACAATGACCTAGCGCACCTTACTCTTTGTCTGAAAAGTATGCAACATAATATGTTGCAGCCCGAAACGGGTCAGCACATGGAATATGCTGGTAAAATAACACTATAGAGCAGTGAACAAGTAGCAACTATAAGTGTATGAATATTTGGCTGGTGGAGGCTCTATGGTTAATTTTGCAGAAAGCTAGTTTTTCCCTACAACATAGGGATACGTTTTATTTAACTACAAATTTGTTGAAAACAGTGAGAATGGTAACCCCATCTCAATCCTAAAATTAATAAACATTAACCCAACAAATTAATTAAGTAAAGTGATGAGATCAACATAATAATTCAAGCACTAGATACTCAAGATGTCTGTAACCAGGGACACGGCTAACCATGATTAGTTTGTACACTCTGCAGAGGTTTGCGCACTTTTCCCCACAAGACTCGATCTCCTCCGTTTGATTCCTTGGACTGCATGATGTATTAGAAACAGATAACAGAGTCACAGTCTTTCAGAAGCATTAGCCCTTTCGACGGGTAAACTGTACCACCTACAATCCCCTACATCCACTAGTTTACCACTGAAAGAGGTCACGCAACATACTCAACTATGCGAGAGCCCATAATGGCTTGTGGCTACACACGGAAGTTTCTAGCATAAATAATTTTATGATCCCTTTGAGCCTGGGTGGCGGACCATAGGATGATCACACGGATTCCCAGGGATCTCCTTGGACAAAACTGGATTACCCCAGGTGCCCACAAATAATCCACCCAAATGTGTGTTAAAGTAGCCACCTTAAAATAAACCCTTAGTTCATAATAATACTCACAACTGTCATGAATCACTCAAACCAAACCACGTCTATGAGCATAGCATAGTAGTATAAGCATAACGTAGAAGTAACTCCCAAGGTTTAATTGCATAGGGCAATACGTACTACCTCAACAACTACTTCCCAATACCCACATGTTAAACAATTCCTACTCATGCAATGTTTGAGGGTTTGAAACTAATGCATAAAAACTGGGTAATAAAGGGGTATGATCAAAGTGTTACTTGCCTTGCTGACGATCTGAAAATCCTAGTGACTCGTAATAGCATGCTTCGAACTTCGGAAACTCTATCGCAAACAAACAATAGCATACATAATCACTCAAGCAATAGATGCAAGGGTAAAACTCAAGAGAAAAGGTCCAAATCGAAAGTACAAGAGAAGAGCTTCGATTTGCAAAAAGAATCAATCAAATTGGAGCTCCGAAAGTCTAACTGCGGTCAAAACAAATTCAAATTCAAATATGCTTGAAACCAAATTTTAAATTGTCAAAATCATCTTCAAGTTGGTTAACTGGAAAGAGGGGTCTGAGACGAAGATTTTTGCGTTGGTTTCACTGGATTTGGATGAGCGAGCAAAAAGTTGCGAGCGTTTGAAGATCATGGGCTAATCTGCGATAAAAATAATCGTAGATAGGTCCTTGGCAGAAAATAAAATAAAAGAAAAAGACAATCGAACGAACGTTTGCTATCAGGGACAAACGGGTGAAAAACGTTCGCTAACAGAAACGTTCGGACGAACGTTCGCTAATTCACGAAACCGAAAAAAAACTAAACCAATCTAACGAAAAAAACCGTGGGCACGGTTTTATCGGTTTTTACCGATTCTTGGAAAAAAACTGGGACGACGGCGGCGAGGTGAGATCCGGCTAGGCACGGTGGCGTGCGGCTGCGTGTGGCGTCAGCAAGCGCAGGCACGGGCTGGCGGGCGGCGTTGGCGGCGGAGC
>NC_057806.1:77270495-77332459 GCF_018294505.1 Triticum aestivum | reverse complement strand
GCGGCGGCGGTGTGGGCACACGACGCGGGCTGCTGCGGGCGGTGACTTGTGGTGGAGAGAGGCCGGGGGTGGCGGCATATATAAAGAGGGGGCGATGGCTTCCTTGGGTGAGGGGGCGGCAGTGGTGGAGTCCGGCTCGGACTCCGGGAGTCCGGCGGCAGCGCGGCTCCCACGCGGGGAAGGTGGCGGCGGCCTAGCTCGGCTGGGCCTTTGGCCCAGTCGGGCGAAGAACTTTTTTTAAAATAAATTTCTCATGAATAAAATCATAATAAAATATAAAAAAAAAATCTAAAAACAATTTTCAGCGTCTAAATAAAATAGTTAGAACAAAGTGATCATTTTTCTGGCCTAAAATGAAAATTTTAAAAATGCATATTTTTTCTAATTCAAATAAAATCTCAAATAAAATCCAAATAAAATATATATTTGATTTTAAAAAAGTTCCTCCAATATTCCTCTCTTTTTGGAGAAGTCCTATTATCTTCTCTCTTTTAATTTAAATTTTGGAAATAATTGGAGAGAAAACTATTAAAACCAAATTGATCCTCTTTTCCAATTTGAGAAAAATTCAAATATGAAATAAATGAAATCCCCAACTCTCTCCTTGGGTCCTTGAGTTGCTTAAGATTTCTAGGATCCCAACCAAAATGCAAAAAAATAAGGTATGCATGTGATGACCTATGTATAACATCCGAATTGAAAATTGGGATGTTACCAACCTACCCCCTTAAGATGAATCTTGCCCTCGAGATTCAGGTTGGCTAAAAAATAGGTGTGGGTGGTCTTGACGTAGGTCTTCCTCTCGCTCTTAGGTGGCTTCATCCTCGGTATGCTGGATCCATTGAACTTTGCCAAACTTGATAACCTTGCTGCATGTAACTCGGCTGGCAGACTCGAGAATCTTGATGGGCTTCTCCTCGTAGGTTAGGTCACTATCCAATTGAATTCCTTCTAGGGGCACTATATCTCTCAGAGGAATATCAGCCATCTCTGCATGACACTTCTTCAACTGGGAAATGTGAAACACATCCTGAACTCCTGACAAACCTTCGGGTTACTCCAACTTGTAGGCAACTTCTCCCATACGTTCTAGAACTCAGTACGGTCCTACAAATCTCGGGGCTAACTTTCCCTTAACTGCAAATCGTCTAATTCCTCGGAGTGGTGACACATGAAGATATGCTCGTTCTCCAATTTCATAGACTACCTCCTTGCATTTAGTATCGGTATAACTCTTCTGCCTGGACTGAGCTACCTTCAGTCTATGTCGAATCAACTTAACCTTCTCTTCAGACTCTTTGATCAGATCTGGTCCAAACAACTGACGGTCTCCAACTTCATCCCACATCAACGGTGTCCTGCACCTTCTTCCATACAAGGCTTCAAAGGGTGCCATTTTCAAACTAGCCTGATAATTGTTGTTGTATGAGAACTCTATGTAAGGCAAATTGTCATCCCAACTACATCCATAATCTAGCGCGCAAGCTCTCAACATGTCCTCCAGAATCTGATTGACTCTCTCTATCTCTCCATCGGTCTGTGGATGGAAGGCTGTACTCTAGCCTATTACCCAAAGTCTGGTGCAATTGATTCCAAAACATTGAAGTAAACTGTGTCCCTCTATCTGATAGGATGGTCCTCGGAACTCCGTGTAGACATACGATCCTGGTCATATATATCTTGGCCGACTTCGCGCTTGTATAGGTTGTTTTCACTGGGATAAAGTGAGCTACCTTGGTCAAGCGATCAACTACTACCGAGATTGAATCATATCCCGACCGGGTCCTCGGTAATCCGGTGATGAAATTCATGCCAAGCTTGTCCCACTTCCATTCGGGTATCGGCATAGGCTGATGCAATCCTGCCGCCATCTAATGTTCTTACTTCACTCTCTGACATACATCACATAGTGCTACATACTCAGCAATATCCTTCTTCATACCTATCCACCAGAAACGCTCCTTCAAATCCAAATACATCTTCGTGTTTCCGGGGTGAATCGAGTATGGGGAGTCATGAGCTTCCTGAAGTATTAACTTCCTGATCTCCGCATTATTGAGCACATATATACGATCCTCAAACCATAAAGTCTCATGCTCATCCTCACAGAAACCCCTGGCTTTTCCTTTGCTCATCTTCCCCTTTATCTCAGCAATTTCCTTATCATCCTTCTGAGCTTCTCGAATCTTTCCCAATAACATAGACTGCACCTCCATTCTTGCAACAAAACCTCTTGGAACTATCTCCAAACAAAGTTCCTTGACATTGTTAACTAATTCTTGCGGTAATCCTCCGCTTACAAGGGTATTGGTATTACTCTTGCGGCTCAAAGTGTGTTCTACGACATTGACCTTCCCTAGATGATAGTGCAACTTCATATCATAATCCTTTATGAGCTCCCACCATCTCCTCTGCCTGAGATTCAACTCCTTCTGCGTGAAAATGTACTTCAAACTCTTGTGATCCATGTACACATCACATCTATTTCCAATCAGAAAATGTCTCCAGGTCTTGAGCACATGCACTACGGCTGCTAACTCCAAATCATGTGTGGCATAATTCAACTCATGAGGTCGAAGCTGACAGGAGGCATATGAAACAACTCTTCCATCCTGCATCAGTACTCCTCCAAGTCCTAACTGAGAAGCGTCACAATACACTTGGAAATCCTTGCGTATATCTGGAAGAATCAGCACTGGGGCTATAACCAAACGTTTCTTCAACTCCTAAAGACTGGCCTCACAATCTTCAGTCCATTTGAACTTGGTGTCCTTCTTCAACAACTCGGTCATGGGTTTCGCAATCTTGGAGAAATTCTCAATGAACCTCCTGTAATATCCTGGGAGTCCTAGAAAACTGTGGATCTCTCCAACTGAGGTGGGTGCCAACCACTCGGTGACAGACTGAACCTTGGTGGGGTCTACTGCTATACCTTCTCCTCATATAACATGTCCAAGAAATCCAACTTCCTTCAACCGAAACTCACACTTGCTACACTTGGCATACAACTGATGTTCCCCGAGCTTCTCAAGAACTAAGTGCAAGTGTTCCTTTTGTTCCTCTTCATTCTTCGAGTACACCAAAATATCATCAATGAACACCACTACAAATTTATCCAAAAACTCCATGAACACCTTGTTCATCATGCTCATAAAATAAGCAGGGGCATTAGTCAGTCCAAATGACATGACCGTGTACTCATATAGCCCGTACCTTGTGGTGAAAGCTGTCTTAGGTATATCCTGTTCTCGGATCTTTAGTTGGTGGTATCCTGATCGTAGATCAATCTTGGAGAATACTTTATCTCCTTGCAACTGTTCAAATAGATCATTAATCATCTATAGTGGGTACTTGTTCTTGATCGTCACTTCATTTAAGGCCCGATAACCAACAACCATTCTCAAAGAACCATCCTTCTTCTCAACTAAGAGCACTGGGGCTCCCCACGGTGATGAACTTGGTCGGATGTAGCCTTTCTCCAATAACTCCTTAATATGCTTCTTAATTTCCTCCAGATCATTTGCGGGCATCCGATACGGTCTCTTCGATATTGTTCCGGTGCCTGGTAGTAGCTCAATCAAAAATTCTATGTCTCGATCTGGCGGCATGCCTGGAAGTTCCTATGGAAATACATCCGGGTAATCCTTCACAATAGGCACTTCTTCCTGAACAACTCCCTGGATAGAATTTACTTGGGTCCTCCTTGGCGCATGCCTAGACACATACTTGATCCTTTTTCCCTCCGGGGTGGTGAGTGAAATTGACTTACTAGCACAATCGTTGTTTCCTCCATACTTTGATAACCAATCCAGGCCTAATATTATATCCAATCCTTGGGACTCCAAAATTATTAGGTCTAATGGGAAAACATGGTACCAATCGTTAAGGGTAACCGATCACACCATCGGCTGGCCATATGCTCTTCTCCTGGCGAGCTTACTAACGTGGGTGACCTATGGGCTAAGGTTGGAAATTTAAACTTGTCCACAAATCCCCTTGATATGTATGAACACGATGCACCAGTGTCAAAAAGAACGAGTGCGGTAAATGACTCAATCAAAAACTTACCGATCACTGCGTCAGGCTGATCTTCAACCTCCTCCATGTTGATGTGGTTCACCTGACCTCTGGTGAAGGGATTGGGCTTCTTCCCAGAGTTTCCATTTCTGTTGCCATTCTTCAACTCTGAGCAATCATTGGCGTAATGTCCAGTCCTCCCGCACTTGTAACAGGTAACATGGCTCAGGTCCTTCTTGGCGGGCGTTCCTGGGTTGGGACGGTTCTGGTTGCTGCTTGCTCCATTCCCGTTTCCATTCTTAGGCCCACTGTGGTTATGTGAGCTTCCTCCATTGTGGGTATGACCTCCATGGTTATGGGTGTAACCTCCAGAGTTAGGGGTAAAGCGAGGCTTCTGCTAAGCTCCAGAATTGTACTTCCCCTGTCCATACTTCCGTTTGCGGCTCTCTATCTACTACTGTTTGCTTTCAATCATAAGCGCCCTATCTACCAAATCCTGGTAGTTATTGAATGTTGCCACCATCAACTGCATGCTCAGCTCATCATTCAGCCCTTCCATAAACTTCTCCTGCTTCGTGCCGTCTGTGGCCACATCATCCGGGGCATAACGAGCTAACTTTAAACTCATCCACGTACTGCCCCACAGTACGATTTCCCTGGCGTAAGTTGCGAAACTCACGCTTCTTCATACTCATTGCTCCAGTTGAGACATGGGCGGTACAGAAAGCTTGCTGAAACTGATCCCATGTGACATTGGCTATGGGAAAAGTGGTTGTGTAATTCTCCCATCCATGAGACTACTGGTCCATCCAATTGTTGTGCGGCGAAGCGCAACTTCTCTGCATCTGTGCAACCTGCGGTGGTCAGCTCCCATCGAATTCTGCGGAGCCAGTCATCAGCAACAATCAGCTCGGTGCTACTCGAAAACACTGGCGGATTCAACCTCAGAAAACGGGCTAAGTTGTCCACTAGAGGTGGTGGTGGTGGGTTGTTGTTATTGTTTTTGTTGTTGCCTTGGTTCTAGACTAGTAGCTGCATCAAGGCATTCTACTGCTGGATCAATTGGGTGAGCTCTAGCGGGAAGACAAATCCGGGGTCACGTCTCGGAGGCATCTGATAGGTTTTAGAGGGGAGAGAATAGAATAGAGTGAGGTCTAAGGAGAAAATCACTACCCATATGCACATGAGACAAACACAATCATAACACACCACTCAATTCAAACAAGGGCATACAATTGATCTGACTACTGTTACAAAATACTCGGACTATTTTATATACATGGGGGAATACTACTGAAAATATGGTGGTCAACTAGAAATTTTGATCACAAGAAGATTCCATGATATCTGCTTCAGTTTCGTCTTCATAGTCATCATCACCGTCAGGGTCGGAGTCGGTGTCATTGATGATGATGTAGTCTTCAGGATGGTCATCACCTCCTGGCACAGGGTCTCCCATGAATACTCCTAGATTCTTCTTCAGATCTTCATTCTTCTCTAGTGGAACTACAATTTCCTCTTTATATCCATCGCGTGTAGACTTAAGTTCCTCTTCTAGCTCCATGTTCCTGGTCATCACCTTCTTCAGGTCTATCATGCTGGCGCACATCTGGTTCTCCTGACGACGAATGTGTTGGTTTAACTCCTGGATGTAGGCTGCAATGGACTTGTCCCTCCTGGTGTTGATCATCTCCCGTTGCTCATCTTAGCATCCACATATCTGGTAGATGGTGTCCTTAAGATCCTTGCGGTAAACTTCGTCGATGCGTCCCATGGCGATGTGAGCTACCATGCTCTTTCCTAGACTCCAGGTTGGTGCATCAAAGGAAAACTCTATGGGCTGGTATGAATGTCCTTCCTGGGACATGTACTCGAATGGTCCAGCGCTCTTCTTCCAGTAGAGTGGCGGTGTAGGTCCCGGTGAAGCTTGGTATTCCGATGTTCAGGTATCTAGTGGCCTCCTTCAAGTGTCGCCCAAAAGGGGTGTCTTCATCTGGTTGAGAAAACTTGTTCCTTGAATCCGCCATCCATAGAGTGGAAAGTGGAGAAGAGTCAGAAATGAGTAGAGAAGAGTGTCCTATGGCTCATCTTAGTGGTTGCGTCATACAGTCAACGTGTGCTCTGATACCATCTTCTAGCGATCCGACCTCAAACGGTCAAATCTCTGTGCATAAGTGTCATCCCTGGATCGGTAATGCTGACACACATAGTACTTGAAGGATTTAAAACAGAGTTCAATCACACACTTATTACATCGAATATCTTAAAAGAGAGTACTTATTACAATAATCTGGCTAAAGGCCATCTAATGAAGATAACAGCGGAAGGCTTCGAAGGTAAAATGAGTCCATCAACCGCAACAGCATAGCTGAGTGCAAGACAACGACCTAGCGCACCTTACTCTTCATATGAAAAGTCTGCAACATAATACGTTGCAGCCCGAAACGGGTCAGCACATGGAATATGCTGGCAAAATAACACTGTAGAGCAATGAACAAGTAGCATCTATAACTATATGAATATTTGGCTAGTGGAGGCTCTAAGGTTATTTTTGTAGAAAGCTAGTTTTTCCCTACAACAGAGGAATATATTATATTTAACTACAAGTTTGTTGAAAACATTGAGAATGGTATCCCCATCTCAATCCCAAAATTAATAAACATTAACCCAACAAATTAATTAAGTAAAGTGATGAGATCAACATAATAATTCAAGCACCAGATACTCAAGATGTCTGTAACCGGGGGCACGGCTAACCATGATTAGTTTGTACACTCTGTAGAGATTTGCGCACTTTTCCCCACAAGAATTGATCTCCTCCGTTTGTTTTCTCGCACTTCATGATGTTTGAGAAACGGATGACCGAGACACAGTCTTTCATAAGAATTAGCCCTTTCGATGGGTAAACCATACCACCTAAAATCCCCTACATCTTCTAGTTTACCACTGAAACAGGTCACACAACATACTCAACTATGCCAGAGCCCATAATGGCTTGTGGCTACACACGGAAGTTTCTAGCATGAATAATTTTATGATCCCTTTGAGCCTGGGTCGCAGACCATAGAATGCTCACACGGATTCCCCGGGATCTCCTTGGACAACACTGGATTACCCCAGGTGCCCACAAATAGTCCACCCAGATGTGTGGTAAAGTAGCCACCTTAAAATAAACCCTTTGTTCATAATAATAGTCACAACTATCATGAATCACTCATACCAAACTACGTCTACGAGCATAGCATAGCAGTATAAGCATAACGTAGAAGTAACTCCCAGGGTTTAATTGAATAGGGCAATAGGTACTTCCTCAACAACTACTTCCCAATACCCACATGTAAAACAGTTCCTACTCATGCAATGTTTGAGGGTTTGAAACTAATGCATAAAAACTAGGTAATAAAGGGGTATGATCAAAGTGTTACTTGCATTGCTGACGATCTGAAAGCCCTAGTGACTCGTAGTAGCACACTTCGCACTGCGGAAACTCTATCACAAACGAACAATAGCATACATAAGCACTCAAGAAATAGATGCAAGGGTAAAACTCAAGATAAAAGATCCAAATCGAAAGTACAAGAGAAGAGCTTCGATTTGCTAAAAGAATCAATCAAATCGGAGCTATGAAACTCTAACTGCGGTCAAAAGAAATTCAAATTCAAATCTGCTTGCAACCAAATTTTAATTTGTCAAGATCATGTTCAACTTGGTTAACTAGAAAGAGGGCTCCAAGACGAAGATTTTGGCGTTTGTTTCACTGGATTTGGACGAGCGGGCAAAAAGTTGCGACCGTTTGAAGATCAGGGGCTAATCTGTGATAAAAATAATTGAGGATAGGTCCCTGGCAGAAAATAAAAGAAAAGAAAAAGGCTACCGAACAAACGTTCTCTATCAGGGACAAACGGGCAAAAAATGTTCGCTAACAGAAACGTTCGGACGAACATTCACTAATTAGGGAAACCGAAAAAAACTAAACCGATCTAACGAAAACAAACCGGGGCAACGGTTTTGTCGGTTTTTACTGATTCTTCGAAAAAACAGGGACGATGGCGGCGAGGCGAGATCCGGCGAGGCGGGGCGGCGTGCAGCGTCAGCGAGCGGCAGTGCGGGATGGCGAGCAGCGGCGGAAGCAGGTGGCGGTGGCGTGGGCAGGCGGCGCGGGCGGCTGCGCGCGGCTGTGGGCGGTGGCTGCGGGCGACGGCTTGGGGTGGAGAGGGGCCGAGGGTGGCGGCGAATATAAAGATGGGGTGGCGGCGAGGGGGCGGAGGTGGAGGAGTCCGGACTCCGAGTGTCCGGCGGCGGCGCGGCTCCCGCACTGGGAAGGTCGCGGCGGCCCGCCTTGGCTGGGCCTTTGGCACAGTCGGGTGGAGAACTTTTTTTTCAAATAAATTTCGCCCGAATAAAATCCTAATAAAATATAAAAAAATTCTAAAAATGCTAAAAACAATTTTCACCATCTAAATAAAATATTTAGAACAAAGTGAACATTTTTCTGGCCTAAAATGCAATTTTCAAAAATGCATATATTTTTTATAATTCAAATAAAATCTCACATAAAATCCAAATAAAATATTTATTTGATTTCAAAAATTTTCCTCCAATATTCCTCTCTTTTTGAAGAAGTCCTATTATCTACTCTTTTTTAATTTACATTTTGGAAAAAAATGGAAATAAAAATATTAAATCCAAATTGATCCTCTTTTCAAATTTGAGAAAAAATCAAATATGAAAATAAATGAAATCCCCAACTCTCTCCTTGGGTCCTTGAGTTGCTTAAGATTTCTAGGATCACAACCAAAATGCAAAAAAAATGTTATGCATATGATGACCTATGTATAACAACCAAATTGAAAATTGGGATGTTACACCTGTCTACGTGTCATGCAAGAAAATAGAGATAAGTACAAGTGAGACTCAGGAACGGTCATACACATAGGGGGAGTATGTGTAGGGGCCACTAAGGAGCAGTCAAATCACACAGTAAGTTAGTCGGAAGAAGCAACCATTATTTCACTCTTCAATGACACGTACGCAATATAAACTGGTTGATATGGAGAGAAAAAGAAAACCACTATATATACACTAGCAGGAGCCAAAGCTACAAGCCTGCTTGCTTGGGTTGCTCTCTTCACAAGCATAGAAAGATGGTTGCCACATCGCTGCTCACATATCTGGCCTGATCCCGCCGCTGGAGGAAGGGAACAATGTTTTGCGTAGACGCGGTCGACATCGGCGAGGGAGAAAACCCACAGTCGGTGCGTACCAACCGCCTACTAGCTACAGCCCGACGTCCCAGGTAGTAGTACATCCTCCTTTTGGAGCCGGCTTGCTCCACTGCCACAGCTCCCCATGTAGCTCCATCTCCATGTCGATCTTTCTCTACTTCTATCGGCTTCTGTTTGTGCTAAGTTTATGTCTCACGAACTAGTGCCAGTACTATTATTCTAATCACACTTCCTCAATATCTTTGCCATTAGGGATGCTCAGCTCGATTTAGTGGAACTGCACAAAAGCATCGTATGATCCGAGGGTGCCAGCCGTCTTTCCTTCGATAGGTTCTACCTAGCCAGAAAATTAAATCCTGTTTAGGGTTTAGGGTTTATGTCATAGTGACCCCATCAATAGTTTTTCTTTTGTACACGCTCTCACAACTTTTGTATTTAGTTGTGAAGTAAAATTTGGTTATGATCTATGAATCATTGAGATGCATCAGCATGCGTGTTAGTTTTCCTTTGTATTTGATAGAATGTTGTAACGGGGCAACCTTGGAGTAGGAATGAAAATGGAGTCGAAAGTTTCCGTTTTTCCAGAGAAAAAACGGAAATGGAGAGAAACCAACATTTCATTTTGTTGGATCGCGCCATCGAGCAAAACCAACGTTTAAATCACGTCTGTCGCGTTCGTGTCTCACCCTCCTCCATGGCTCCACCCCACACGGTCACTCGGCATGCCACTCACCGCAAACCGAGTATACGATAACTTTCCCATTTGCTTGTCGATGGATCGAGCCATGGAGTACTAGCACTACTGGAAGAGATTGACGAGTTGGGGGAGGACAACTAGCTGTAGGACGGACTCCCAAGAACTTTTTACATGCACGTTGCGGTCGGCTATTGCGACCTTTGAACGCAGAGCAGTCACGTGCACAGGGAAGTGGCGCGGGCGACGCTCTCTCGACCGGCGTGCCGCTTCAATGTCGGTGCCAGTGAGAGCTTGCTGAGGGAGTCTTGGACTAAGGGGGCCTCGGGCGTCCGGCCTGTTGGACATGGGCCGGACTGATGGGCTATGAAGATACAAGACCGAAGACTCTCACCAGTGTCCGGATGGGATTCTCCTTGGCGTGGATGGCAAGCTTGGCGTTTGGATATGAAGATTCCTTCCTCTGTAACCGAGTTTCTATAACCCTAGTCCCTTCTAGTGTTTATATAAACTGGAGGGCTTTTTCCGTAGGGACAATCATAATCAGATAGGCTAGACTTCTAGGGTTTTATCCATTATGATCTCGTGGTAGATCAACTCTTGTAACCCCCATACTCATCAATATTAATCTAGCAGGACGTAGGGTTTTACCTCCATCGAGAGGGCCCGAACCTGGGTAAACATTGTGTTCCCTGTCTCCTGTTACCATCAACCTCAGACGCACAGTTCAGGACCCCCTACCCGAGATCCGCCGGTTTTGACACCGACATTGGTGCTTTTATTGAGAGTTCCGATGTGTCGTCGTCAAGAGGTTTGATGGCCCCGTCAGTCATCTACAACAATCTTGTCCATTGAGAAACCTTCCTCCCCGGACAGATCTTCGTATGCAGCGGTTTCGTACTACAGGCCAACTCGCGTGGCCATCACGAGCAGATCGATAGCTACGCCCCTGGCCGTCAGGTCAGATTTGGAAGCTTGAACTACATCCCAGATATCTGCGGAGACTTGATATTCGACGGATTCGAGACCACGGCAGCCGCTCCCTATCGCCATGATAAACATGACTTAAATCTGTCATCGGACCATGCCCAGTGTATAGCGCATGTAACTGCTCCGGAGCAGATTACACCATCCGAGGACGGGAGGCTCAACCCCACCACGGAAATCCCAGGCTCAGCAGCGTCAGAGCCGCACACCGACCCAACCTCGAGTGGGATCCGTGTCACCGAAATCTCAAACCCATTTCTGGCTACAAGTTCCGAACCATGTGCTCCTCGCACGACAAGCATGATCAGGCATCGGTCGTCGAATTCAGATCCGCAGACATCTTTCGGCACTCGCCTTTATGCGATGTGCTAAACTCATTAAAAACACTCTCCTTAGTGGAGGACTCTCAGCTGAATTATATCCGGTTTGAACTGGAGGCTGACGACGGAGAATTTGGCTTCCCACCCCCACCAAGTTAATAGCCACTGTCGAAGACTTAACCAACATGCTCGATTACGACTCCGAAGACATCAACGGTATGGACGATGATGCTAGAGAGGAGCAGGCCGAAGACCCACCGTTCACCAGACGATGGACGGCCACCTCCTCATACGATGTATACATGGTAGATGCACCAAAAGAGAATAGTGGCGATGACAAGGAAGATCCAGTTGAGGATAAACCTCTTGAGATCCAACCAAAACTCCGGCGTCAGCGGCTCCAGTCTAAATCACGCCGCAGCAAAGACAGCAATACCGGCATAGGAGAAGATAAAACTCTGGACGGTGCCAAAGACAATGAAGACCCTGTTGAGGCAACTTCCGAACAAGATGAACAGAAAGATGGGTGAGTAAGCCCTGATGAACAGGTCGCACATGAAGACTTGGAGGACAGCAACTATCTTCCACTCTCCGAGAATGAGGTGAGCCTCGGCAACGAGGATTTTATCATGCCTGAGGAACCTCTCGAGCAGGACTGCATCAAGCGCCGGCTAATAGCCATTTCAAGGAGCCTAAAAAAGAAGCAGCAACAGCTTCAAGCTGATCAAGATGTGCTCAATGACAGATGGACAAACATCCTGGAAGCCGAGGAGTACGGCCTCAAGCGATCACTCAAAAGTTACCTGAAGCGCAAATTACTACCTCAATTCGTTGACGAGGCCTTGGAGCCCGTGCCATCAGTGCACAATGCGGCCGACCGACTACCACGTCATCGGGACAAAGCGACAACCCAAGCCGAACACCAGCCCGTACCACCTTGCCTTAGAGACAAAGACAAAACTGCTCAGGGATACACATATTATCTGCTGCAGGGCCTGAAGAGTAAAGCAGGTTCGACCAGATCGATCTATGGATCACGAGGGCGTGCCCCGACGCTCGACGACGGCTATCAAGCCGAACATGGCAAGAATAGTTACGTCCGAGCCGAAAATTGCAGACGGACTCCATCCGAAATACTTCGCGACCTGGCCGGATATAGAGGCGCCGCACACCCCCTCTACTTCACTGATGAAGTAATGGAACATGAATTCCCAGAAGGGTTCAAACCCGTGAATATAAAATCATATGATGGAACCACAGATCCCGCGGTATGGATTCAAGACTTTATCCTCCATATTCACATGGCGCGCGGTGATGATCTTCATGCCATCAAATACCTCCCCCTAAAACTCAAGGGGCCAGCCCAGCACTGGCTGAATAGCCTGCCTGAAAACTCCATTGGTAGCTGAGAGGACTTGGAAGAAGCCTTCCTTGACAACATCCAAGGTACATATGTTCGACCTCCGGATGTCGACGACTTAAGTCACATAATCCAACAGCCCGGAGAGTCAGCCAGGAAATTCTAGACTAGATTCTTAACGAAAAAGAACCAGATCGTTGATTGTCCGGATGGTGAAGCCCTAGCGGCATTTAAACATGGCATCTGGGATGAATGGCTCGCCCGACACCTCTGCCAAGAAAGCGGATCTCCATGGTAGCCCTCACGGCACTCATGACCTGCTTTTGCATGGGAGAAGATAGCTGGCTATCCCATAGCAATAACAACACAAGCGAACCTGGCACTTCGGAAGCCATAAATAGCAACAGCAGGCCCCGACGCAACAGACACAAGTGTCGAAGCAATGGTGATCATACCGATGACACGGCCGTCAACGCCGGATTCAGTGGCTCCAAGTAAGCACAACGGAAGAAGCCATATAAAATAAATAATCAAGGCCCTTCCAGCCTGGACCGCATAGTTGATCGCCCATGTCAGATCCATGGCACCCCTGATAAACCAGCCAATCATACCCACAGGAGTTGTTGGATCTTCAAACAGGCCAGCAAATTAAATACCGAAGACAAGGAGAAGGGGTCACAAAGTGAGAACGATGACGAGGAGACCCGTCCATCGAACACAGGGGGCAGAAGAAGTTTCCCCCTCATATCAAAATGGTGAACATGATATAGACTACCCATGTCCCCAAGAGGGAGCACAAGCGAGCGCTCAGGGACGTCTATGCGATAGAGCTAGTCGCCCCAAAATTCAACCCATGGTCGTCATGCCCAATCACCTTCAATCGCAGGGACCATCCGACCAACATCTGGCATGGTGGGTCAGCCGCACTGGTCCTCGACCCAATAATTGATGGATTTCACCTCACACGAGTCCTCATGGACGGTGGCAGCAGCCTCAACCTCCTTTACCAGGATATAGTGCGCAAAATGGGCATTGATCCACCAAGGATCAAGCCCACCAAAACCACCTTATTTAAAGGAGTTATACCAAGCATAGAGGCCCGCTGCTCGGGCCCAATTACATTGGAGGTCGTCTTCGGATCTCCGGACAACTTCCGAAGCGAGGAGTTAATCTTCGATATTGTCCCCTTCCGCAGCGGCTATCACGCACTGCTTGGACGACTGCGTTTGCCTGATTCAATGCGGTGCCGCACTACGCTTATCTCAAGCTCAATATACCCAAACCACGCAGCGTCATAACAGTCAAAGGAAACATGGAGCACTCCCTCCGTACCGAGGAGCACACCCCCGCCCTCGCAGCAGAGGTACAGAGCAGCCTCCACAAGCAGAACCTTAATTCGGCGGCCACGCTCCCAGACACTATCAAACGAGTTCGAACTACTCTGTACCCGGACAGCCCAGCTCGTCAAGAGCCCAACTAGCAATTCGGCCTCCACCCTAGACCCCACCAAGTGGCGGCATTCGTGTCACGCATACATAATTATGCACTCAAAATACCATGGGCATAGACAGAGGCATAACTAGATTGTGATCCATAATACGGTTGACCTCCCCTGGACACACATACTTTCAGTTTTTTTCTTTTTTCTTTTCTTTTTTCTTTTCTTTTTTCCTTTTCAGGTCTTCTTTTCCACAGGCCCCTCTTGAAGGCCTCCTAATCGGTCCTTTTGAAGGATGGACACACCAAGGTGGCAAGTAGCACATACGTCTCGGGGAATCTCTAGATGTTCTTCTCGATGATCATTCTAACCGCTTTCAGGACCCGTATGCAGCCCCTCCTTGTTCTTGGCATGTTAAATAGCCACTGTTGCTTATCGCACTACTTGTACAAAATACGCTTTGACATATTAATCAAACTATAATGGAAACAGTTTGCCGCCCAACTTCGGTGGCACTAGTTTGTTCTTTTGTTAATCTTATCAAATCGCACCCGTACACTTTGGTGCGCTTTATTCCGCCAGGGGCTTCATTGTGCCCCATAACATGGCAACAAAGTCTGAACACTTTTTACAGTACAGTTCAGCACCCCGAATGTAGCATTATATGCATCGGCTCTGAATCATGTCTTTGGTCAATTGTTGGGTTGCCCGGCTCCTGTGCTTACTACCTTACGTTCCGCTATATCGGCTAGGGTAGTAAAGGGAGAACTACTGTGATTGTGTCATGGTTTATCCGGATGAGCACCTCAGTACAAAAAGTCGAAAATTGACTGTCATGATGCGGCGTGAGCCGGTCAGCTCTTTGGAGGTTTCAAATCTTTATCGATTTTTTCCACATTATGCGATGAATTGGTTCTTATTCGATCATATGTTTACAGCATCCTAGTTCGAATACTAGGAGCTGTTCCTAAATTTTTATTGTCAAACTCCTATGACTAAGTGAGGGTGATAAAGCCACATAGTATGATTGCCTGGTTCGTTGCGCTAAACACCTCCTTTAAGGACCAAATGTTGGGATAAAGAGTGTTTAGATTCATCCCGAACACCCCCGTACTACCTACGTGGGGGCTGAAGCCGATGACTGGCCAACCCTCAGATTTAATAAAAACTGCCGCACAGGAGGTAAAAACTTCAACAAATAAACAAGCATTACATTACATAACGGCTCTGTTCAATACTACAGGACGGGATAACATGAATATACTCATTCAAAAATAATGTCCTTAGCACACTGCTCTGCTTAATGCGGGATCCCTCCATGACATCGTCGAAATATCGTTCGGGCATGTGGTGCTCCTTTCCCTTGAGCGGCTCTTTGGTCGCGAGCTTGACGGCATTCATCTTCGCCCATTGCATCTTGACACAGGCGAAGGCCATCCGCGCACCTTCTTTATAGGCCGACCGCTTGACGGCGTCAAGCCAAGGGCAGGCATGGACCAGCCGCTTCACGAGTCTGAAGTAGCTGTCGGGCATAGCTTCTGCAGGCCACAGCCGGACTATTAAGTCCTTCATGGCTAGTTCGGCCACACTCTGCAGCTGAACCAGCTGGTTTAGCTATTCACTAAAAGGCACCGGAAGTTCTAGCGCAAGGTACCGCGACTAGGACAACTTCTCTGTTGCGCTCCCTTCTTCTGCTCGGAAGAATGCCGCAGCGTCAAAAACGCTGCGGGGCAAATCCGCAAAAGCCCCTGGACAACTCCAAATCCGGGTCAGTAAGAGATATCTTGTCTTTGCACACTTGCTTTACATAATAAAAGCCTTACCCGCCGCAATCTTCTTAGCCTCTTGGATTTCTTGGAGGGCGCCTTGGGCTTCGGCCCGAGCCTCTTGTGCACTTTGGCGGACCCTCACGAGTTGGGACTCTTGGTCCGCATTTTGGCGCTCCAAAGACTCGTATTTGTTCACGGCATCTTGGAGCTCCTGCTGGACCTCACCAATCCTTGGCCAGCGCCTTCTTGAGGGCATGTACCTCGGTCGCCACCCCTACGAAAATATCATGGCACTGTGGTCAGCGCACAAACATTCATCCCTCCCGGATATACACAAAAACATTGAATACCTTGATTGTCCTCCAGCTGCTTTTTCGCACGACCGAGCTCTTCCTCAATCTGCTCCAGCCTCTGCTTCTGTCCGGAGTCTTTGGAAGCATGAGAAGTCGCGGCCAACAGCGATGCCTACTTATTCACATAAACATATTTGGTTAGTCTCTTGCGAAATTTTTTTTAATCCTCTATTTGGCTCTTCTTTCCAAACACCCAACAGAGTCTCAGGGGCTACTATCTATAATGTGATTTTCTTTTCACAAAGTTACATTGCTTACCTCAAAGCCTGTTAGAAGGCTTGTGCAGGCTTTGGTCAGCCCACTTTTCGCGGACTGAATCTTCTCAATCACCGCACCCATAAGGGTACAGTGTTCCTCAACGATGGAAGCACTGCAAAGTGCTTCCAGTAGAGTATCCGGTGCTTCCGGTTGGACATAGGTCATCGGCGGAATAGGCACACCCCCTTCTAATGAAGGAGGTTGTCTTCCGGATTCTGGAGCCGTATGGGTCTCCGGGACCATATTCGGCTGGGGGCCAAATTGTACGTGGCCCCCATCGCCAGTATCCATGGGGATCTGCTCCCCCATGTGTCTGGCGGCTGAGATCTTGCCCTCTAGAGCTGCCCTGACGGCCTCTTACGTCTCTCCCTGGTCTGGGATCCTTCAGGACAACACCTCGGTGTCATCCATGACCTTGGGACAGGAGGCCGTCGGAAGGGACCCGCTATCCATCACCTTCGGGTCCAGCGAGTTCCCCGAAGACGAGGATCGCTTGAGGGCGGAACGAGCCAGACTGCAAGTACATGGTTCAACATGTTAAAATCACAAAGTAAAAAGGTTGATATATGAATGCGTCGGGGTCTTCGGATACTCACGATTCGGCCAGGGGATTATCCTGGGGGCGCCGTTCTGGGCTGTTGTCGACGTCCCATGCGAAGATATCCCCAAGGGAGACCTTCCCCTTCTGGGACGACTCGGCCTCCAGATTTGTGGAGGCCGCCCGGTTCTTTCCCCCCTCGGGGTGGGGGGAGTTGCTTTCTTCTTCTTCCTCCTCCTCTTCGTCATCTTCAGTGGTGGAGTGAGTTTCAGCGTCTTTGGACACCATGTCTGAAGTACCCTTGGGGCGGAGGCCACCTCTAGTCCCCTTGGCCTTCTTCTTGGCCTTCTTCTCCGGCACCTTGTAGGGCGTCGGAACCAGCATCTTCATCAAGCGCGGGATGGCTGGGTCCTCGGGCAGCGGAGCCGGACACTGAATCCGCTCTACCTTCTTCGCCCAACCATGAAAAAAACAAATAGGGAAGTTCGGACATCCTCCCTGAGTAAGAAAGCAAGGGATATGCCTTGAAGCATGGAGAACTTATCGAACTGGCGGGATGAGCCAGGTCGTGCCCACGGTCTTCGGTTGTCTTCGACCACGTCTCATTGTCCTTGAAGAGCACCTTCCAGATGTCTTCATGTGTAGTCTCGAACAACCGTTGCATGGTCTTGTGTTCAGATGGATCAAACTCCCATAGGTGACAAGCCCGGCTCTGGTAGGGAAGGATCCAATGAATTAGCATCACCTAAATCACGTCAATAAGCTGGACGTTCTTGTCCATCATGCTCCGGATGCGTGTCCGAAGCATTGTCAGCTCGTCCGACGAAGACCAATCCAGACCCTTCTCTTGACAGGAGGTCAGCCACGTTGGGGCCCCGAATTTGAATTTGGGAGCCGCGGCCCAGGAGGAGTTGTGGGGCTCTGTGAAGTAGAACCATAGCTTCTGCCACCCCTTGATGGTCTCCACGAAGGTGCCTTTGGGCCACGGGACGTTGGGCATCTTGCTCACCATGGCACCTCCGAACTCTGGGTGTTTGCCGTCCACCACCTTCGGCTTCACATTGAAGATCTTAAGCCACAGTCTGAAGTGGGGTGGAATGCGTAGGAAGGACACGCACACGACAATGAATGCTGAGATGTTGAGGAAGGAGTTCGGGGCTAGATCATGGAAATCTAGCCCATAATAGAACACGAGTCCATGGACGAAAGGGTGGAGAGGAAACCCTAACCCATGGACGAAATGGGGGATGAGCACCACCCTCTCATTGGGCTTTGGGGTGGGGACGATTTGCCCCTTGGCCGGAAGCTGGTGGGCGATTTCTTTTGCTAGGTACCTGGCCTCCTGAAGATCGGTGATGTCCTTCTCCTTGATGGAGGAGGCCATCCACTTGCCTTGTGCTCTAGATCCGGACATGGTCGAGTGCTTTCTTGAGGCGGAAAATATGAGGACTTGGGCGCTGGAGCTCGAGAATGGGAGGGCAGAGAGAGAAGGTGTGGGTGAAAGAAGAGAATCCTTATCTCCTTATAAAAGCAGTGAATATCAAGCGCCTCCCCACACACCTTAAAACTCGCCTGTTCCCAAGGGCTGTGCAAATGGCACAGTTGGATTACCCACACCCGTATTGATGAGTATCCCGTAATAAGGGGACACGATCTCTGCTTTGACAAGACGTGCCAATGAGACCGCATCTCGAAGTGGCAGGCCGAAAAAACGGTTCGAAATAATGACCGGGTGGTGACGTGGTGTCACATTATCAAAAAATTGTCAGCAGATTGGACTCATGAAATATTATACTCTCTGCGGTGGTGTGTGATACTTGCTTTGCAGATCCGGATATGTTAGTCGTATTCAAAGACTATGTTGGAGTATTCGGAGGAGGAACCCGCATTGCAATGCCGAAGACAATCTGCACGCCGGACACCTCGTCATTGAAGCATGGTTCAGGGGCTACTGAGGGAGTCCTGGACTAAGGGGTGCTCGGGCGTCCGGCCTGTTAGACATGGGCCGGACTGATGGGCTACAAAGATACAAGACCGAAGACTCTCACCTGTGTCCGGATGGGAATCTCCTTGGCGTGGATGGCAAGCTTGGCGTTCGGATATGAAGATTCCTTTCTCTATAACCGACTTTGTATAACCCTAGTCCCCTCCGGTGTCTATATAAATCAGAGGGCTTAGTCCATAGGGACAATCATAATAAGATAGGCCAGACTTCTAGGGTTTTAGCGATTACGATCTCGTCATAGATCAACTCTTGTAACCTCCATACTCATCAATATTAATCTAGCAGGATGTAGGGTTTTACCTCCATCAAGAGGGCCCGAACCTGGGTAAACATTGTGTGCCCTGTCTCCTGTTACCATCAACCTCAAACGCACAGTTCGGGACACCCTACCCGAGATCCGCCGGTTTTGACACCGACAGTCGCGTCCGCTGTGGCCGGGCAAGAATGCGGCACTGACCATTTCGGGCGGGAAGCACGCGCGGGTGATGAAGAGGGTTTGGGTTGGCCAGGAGCAGGCGTGGCAGCGGTCCGGATGCCCGCAAACAAGAGATGTTGTACGTTAATATTGTTGCGTATATAATTAATAACGTAAATAATGTGCCAGTTGGACAAATACGATTGGAGATGGAGATGGAGATGGAATTTTATGTAAACACGGATATGCATGTCTATGTCTATGTGTGTGTGCGCGACGACTCTCGCGACCTGGAAGCGGGGGCGTGTTTTTTATCGAGTTTTCTTTCTTGGTCAGTTTTCGTTTCTTTTTTTTGGGAATGGGTGTATTCTATTTAAAACCACTCCTATGGAGAGATTTTTTTACTCCATTTTTTATATAGCCTCTTGTTTGATAGGGTTTCTTGTGTCTCGCTCTCTGACCCTCTCCATATCAAAACAAGATGACAATGTCCACTCTATCTCTCTCTCTCACTGGTGAACACAGATCCGGCTGAATCCCGTCTGCTGCGGGAGTTGAGGAGGTGCAGCATTGCCGTTGTCGTCATCGGCGATGGAGGAAGCTGATGCGCACCATCCTCTCGGAGCCGGCGCTGGCGCGGACGAAGGTCCTCCACGCCCTTGTTCGCTGCCATCGTGTGGGCAGATCCCGCCCGCCCGCCTAAGCGACATCTTGTCCAACTGAGGAATAACTTCTTGTACTGGTCAAGCTCCCCAGGTTGCTGCATGTGGGTTTTCTTCTATGCAACTACTCCCCAGCTCCCCATGTATAGTAGCTAGGGTTCATCGGCTGGTACAACATCACCTACTATTATGGAGGAAATGCCACTCGAAAAGTTGTCCTGATTTATGCCTCGGTGGAGGTATACATGTTGTTTCGACAAAAAGTACATGGTGGTTGTGTGGTCATTGTCCATATGCTACTGTTGCTGCTGCTAATCTAATACTATCACTGGTTAAATGAAGAAATGCTTTTTTTCTCGGGTAACCTGGTTTAGTTGCCATCAAGATAATCACGATGCTTCTGTTTGTTGGTGTACTTTTCATTAATTCTTATTGACAATTCAGATGTTGTTGTTAATCCTGTACCACTGCCAAAACAAAGTAACAACACTATATTCCTTTTTTATATTTTTGCAAACAAGGCTGCGTATCTCCATACCCGGGCATGTCTTCCTCAATTTTAGTGGACTACACAAAATTGGATGGGCATTGTTGTTCCACCTCACTGTCCTCTGCCACGTGGTTCTTCCTTCCTCGAGCTTGATTAATGAGAAGAAACAGACCACAGTGAGGATTTGTCGAACTTCATAGGTGCCTCACCCAAACTTGATGCCAAATGGATGATGCATCACCACGATGACCTATCGATGCTCATGGTTGCGCCTCATGGTTGCGTCGGCTGGTGAAGCACATCGATTTTCGAGGAAAACAAGTTGTCTTCCATCAGTGCTCTTTTTTTGGTTGTGCTGGAGATGCACTCGTCTTTCACGTTGGTGCTATTTTATCACACAATTGGCTATGAACCAAATGTTTCCTCGAAGAAGGATCGACATTGGTACTAAGAGCATAAGTTTTTTTATTGATTTCTAAGCCTTCTCACAACTTTGTCTTCAGCTCCCCTATAATTTTATTTGTCTAGCTATTAACTTTGATTAAAAAATGGTGTGGACTAACAACTCGGATGGACGTAGTAGACGTCCATTTTTATTTACTCCGCATATTAGATTTGACTGAAGTCAAACTTTGTAAAGTTTGACCAAGTTATGCCGAACACAACAAACCATAATTATTGAGAAAGGGCAAACTGTACATACTCTCAAACATTTCCGATAATTGAAATTAAAATTCTTTATTTGTACACACTCTCACACGTTTCCGATAATTTGGCGCATGTGTGGTTGTTCACTTAAAGGAGGGTAGTGTACCGCACGTGAAGGACGGGAAGTGCGACCAGGACGCCGGATCGTTAGTTCATCGGATGTAGGAGTAGTAGTTTTCTTCACTGGTACGTTAAATAAAGAGTTTCGTTTCGTACTTACACAATTTAAAACAATTGTTATGGAGAGAATAAGAAAACCACTCCTCTATATATTAGTAGTATACACGAGTACTATATGGACACAACTTCATTGACTTAGTGCATCTGCCTTTGGGTGTATGACAGGTGGGCCCAAAGTGTGGTTGGCCCACCTATCATACAACCAAAGGCAGGTGCAGTTAAGGCACCGAACCTCAGTCCGTAATACAGTATATATGTTGTACACTATATAAGCTGGAGCCTCAGCGCTTGTTCGCTAGGGTTTGTACTCTCCACACTCTCGCCACACTACATATATATATATACACGCTGGAGGCTCAGCGTTCCTTTGCTAGGGTTTGCTGAATTCACAGTCTCTCACCCTCTTCACCAGATCCAAACAAGACTGGGTTGTGGCCTCTGCCTCTCTCTCTTCCCCCTCACAGCTGGTGAAGGAGGCGTCCGGATCCCGTCGCACCGGGAAGGGGAGGAGGTGCAACATTCACTCAATCGCCTTCGGCGAGGAAGGCAATGCACTGCCGGCTGCACTGTTCTATTTCACCCAGCGCCTGTGCGGGAGGGCCACTGACCCCTTCTTCCTGGCTGCCGTATGTAGTGTGGGCAGATCCGTCCTCCCACCGCACGCCTTGCCACATCCCAGCGACCCTAAGGTACAAGTTTCTTTGAAACCATCATTGCTCTAGCTGCATGCGGATCGTTTTCGATTCTGTAGTCGAATCTAGGTCTTGGTTCAAAGAGGAAAGAAGGGTGCGGTGGGGTCCAGCGTGAATCTAGGACGTGGTTTAATGAGGAAAGGAGGGAGGTAAAGTAGTATAGACTGGCTATCCAGCCGCTTTCTTGGTCGAAAAGGGAAAAAGGGGGGTAACCCAGTACACACATTTGTAAGGAACCGATCTCTTTATTGAAAAGTGAAAGAAACTGGGGGGTTGGGTAGTTTGTGCAGAACTAGATTTGTTTCCCTCACATAGGAAAAAGGTTCAAAGAGAACAAATATGGGACCAACGCAGATATGCTGCTTGGCTACATACTCTGCATCACCCATTTATACGTGCGGACGCACATGGTGCTGGCATGTCCCATACAACTATTTTGTTGTTGTTAATCTAAGAATGCTGCTGGAAAATTGAAGCAATGCCACTGTTAAAAGTAAATTGCATTCTTACCGAATGTTGTTTTAAGAGAATGTCTCCGTTAATATGAATCAATGCAACCATTTTAGAAATGCTACTGTCCTACTTTGTTTTTCATCAAGATAAGTTAGATACTTCTTTTTGTCGCTGGTTGTTTCATCCTCCTTCATTGGCCAGTAATTGTTTCCTTTTTTGCCTCTTTTAAAATAGGGATATCTATTCAACTTGTTTCTATATAGAAAACTTAAACGACACACCAGCGACTTTGCTTGATTTCAGTGCAACTGCACAAAACGAGCTTGGATTTCCTATTCGTGTTGGCAGATTCGTAGGTGATCCTGTGTGCGTCATGACAGGTTGGTACATGCCTTCATCCACATGATCGTGCAGTGTGTTTTGAGATCATGTGCTACTTGTATTGGTACTATTTTAAATAAATGTTGAATTGAAGCTATTGTATTGCTCTCTTTTCCCATTAAGTAGTGAACAAAAATGGTACCCACCCAGACATGATGCTTGTTGCTTCGTTACAACAAACTATGCATCACCCCCTTTATAAGTAGATGGAAGCACATGGTGTTGTTGGGCCCATTCTCCCCTGGATCTGTGTATGCTTTTTCTTAATCTAATGTCGCCGGTAAAATTAAGCAATGCCACTCTTGGAATTAACTACTAAACTATTTTAAGAGAATTTCTCTGTTAATATGAATCAATGCAACCGTTTTAGAAATGCTAATGTGCTATACTTTGTTTTCCATCAAGATAAGGTAGATACTTCTTTTTGTGGTCGCATGTTTCATCCTCCTTTTCTGGCCAGTAATTGTTTCCTTTTTTCCTCTGTTAAAACAGGGATATCTATTCAACATGTTGCTATAGTGAACTTAAATGTCACACCGGCGACTTTGCTTGATTTCAGTGCAACTGCACAAAATGAGATTGGATTTCCTATTCGTGTTGGTAGATTTGTATTTTATGTTTGTCTTCTCATGAAAGGTCAGTGCAAGCCTTCATCCACATGATAGTGCAGTGTGCTTTGAGATGTTGTGCTACTTGTATTGGTACTATTTTAAATAAATGTTGAATTGAAGCTACTATATTGCTGTCTTTTCCCATTAAGTAGCGAACAAAAATGGGACCAACCCAGACTTGATGCTTGTTGCTTTGTTGCAACAAACTCTGCATCACCCCCTTTATAATTAGATGGAAGCATATGTTAATCTAATGCCACTCTCCCCTGGAACTGTTTATGCTTTTTGTTAATCTAATGCCACTGGTAAAATTAAACAATGCCACTCTCAGAATTAACTACTGAAGCTTAGTTCAAAACTACAACACTTGTTAGGGATTGGCGGGATTACCATTTTTGAGGCCGCATGTTTCATCCTCCTTTATTGGCTAGTAATTTCTTCCTTTTTTGCCTCTATTAAAACAAGGATATCTATTCAACTTGTTGCTATTACAACATTTTGCTTCTCTTAATTTTGGTTGAACTGCACAAAATGAGACTGGATTTCCATATATGTGTTGAGATCTCTCTCAGGTCTTCCTCGCGAGTTGTTTCAAATCTTGGTCTTGAAAGGTCAGTACTGACATTCCTCAGAATTAACTACTGAATCTTAGTTCAAAATTACAACACTTGTTAGGGATCGGCGGGAGTACCATTTCTGTTAGGGATCGGCCGGTGTACATGTTTAAGAAATGTATTGTTTAGATAATGTCTCTGTTATTATATATCAGTTATAGTGTTTTACAAATGGTATATCATGTTTTGTAGTTCTTTCTACATGTTTAACCAAGGTATTGTTAAGACAATGTCTCTGTTAGAATAAATCGGTCGCATTGTTTTAGGAATCGTACTTTTCTGCTTTGTCATTCTTTATACATGTTGAAACAAGGCATTGTTAAGATAATGTCTTAGTTAATATAAATGAATCACCCTGATTGAGAATTGCTACTCTCCTGCTTTGTTTCCCATTAAGATAAGGTAGATCAGTAGATGTTTTTCTTCTGGGAGTACAAGTCATCAACTGTTATTTCTCAGTAATTGTTTTCCTTATACCTATTGTTGCTTACAGGGATATCAAAATTAAAGCTCGGGTTTATTCTGACTTTGATTTTAGTTGAACTGCACAAAAGGAGCCAATGTGTCTAAGGCAGACTGCTGCATTAGTGGGTCTAGTTCGTCTTACCACTTTGCAGAAAGAAGTAGTCACTGTTTGCGCTACATTACACAAGGAATGATCGAGAAGCTTTACATAGTATTAGTAGGCTCTGGTGACATGACTAGTCTGCAGGGAGCATAGGAAAATCTACAACACATGGAGTGCACTGGGCAAAAAGTGCCCAAACAAGTACAAGAAGCCAAGACAGGACACCAAATCTGTCAATGTCATTCTAAGCAACAATGATGGGGTATTTGGGTATGGTAATCTGTTTACCATACTTTTAGTTTGTTAGTCCACCGATTGGTGGGTTGACACTGGGGCTAATATTCATGTGTGTGCTGATGTGTCTTTGTTTTCTTGCACCATATAAATACGAAATCCACATGGATGCTCAGCTTGATTTTAGTGGAACTGCACGAAATGTTCAGATGGTTCGTGTCCTCCATAATACTTCATCATGCACAATACATCAAATGGTTCTCTAATCATTCTTTATCACCTTGAGCCACCGGACTATCAGATGACAAACCGATGACAAACCCTGCCTGTTCCACAATCATAGGCATTACATATTTTGAATGGGAAAAGGTTGTCAAAGTTTAATCGTTGATGTTAGCAAGAATACATTAATTTAGTATATTGGAATTGGAGAACCTTGTCAATTTTTTCTCATTGATGTTAGCCAGAAGACATGCATTTGATATTTTTTAGTGGGACGCCCTTTATTGTGAGCAACGTCGATCATTTTTTCTATTCATGTCTTCTATTCAGAAGTAAATATTTACTCTGCTGAGATGAATAGTCACACGAATGTTGACTTATGTAAGGTATTTTAAAAGTTTGTTCTGAATGTTTTCTATGTAATGCCAGGCCTTGTGAGTTTGATTGCAAAGTTGAGCTTGGAATGTTGTGGCATGCGGGATCCCGAGCTGTTCACTGTGCCTCCTAAGAATAATGCTTCATATTGTTTTGCATGTTGATCTAATGCCCATGATTTTCTTGTTAAGAAGATCATCCTCTTCTGTTGTTTCTGTGCTTAAGAAGTTCATTGTCTTATGTTTCATTCATAGCCTATATGACAACTCGGGTAGGTTAGAGGTGAAACCATATGATCTTCCGACCAACTCATCATATTAGGCCATGATTGGATCATCGTTTTCCAACCAAAACTGCTTGTAAAACTGACGCTTGCAAATAGAAGCAGATGGTCTCGGGTGAAGCACATGCTTGGTCGATTTCGACTAGTAAAATATACACTGGTCTCTCAAATTACACGCATAACCCGCCGGTTTTACTTGCAGACCTCGGGCCCTCGGTTTCATTACGCCTGTATTTTACGCGTTGTTTCCGATGATGAGTAAATTACACTTGTATCTTAATACATGTGTGAAATAAACCCGAGCTCCCAAGCACGGCCTTACCGTTTCATGCCGTCTCAGTCTCTCAAAGGTGCTCATAGGTGTACGATGATCCTGGCTTCCTGAATGATCAGCGGACGCTGTATCAAACCATCCGTAGGGCCCACGAGGCCCTCTCCGTCGTCCTTCGAGTTGTTGCGCTTGCCGTGTTGCTGAGCATTGTCAACATGGTCAACAAACATGAGGATTCAGGAGATGACTTTATTTTGATAGGATGACGGTAGGGACCAACTAGGGCCATAGCCGTACGTACGCAAGTGCCTCCTTATTATGTACAACTATATTTTTTTGCTTCCTCCTGGTTTCCTGACATCACGGTCCCACACCATTGCCAACCTTTGTAGTTAATATATGAGAGAATTGCACAATGAGCAGCCGACAGCTGGGACCAAGCAGCTCGAGCAGTATTTGTGTTTTTGAGGTGTGAGCACTACTGAGTTTTTCTTGAGCGATGATTTCATTGTTGTTCAAAGGAGAGCAGGGTATTAACTGGGCGGGTGATAACCCACAAGTATAGGGGATCAATTGTAGTCTCTTTCGATAAGTAAGAGTGTCGAACCCAACGAGGAGCTAAAGGTAGAACAAATATTCCCTCAAGTTCTATCGACCACCGATACAACTCTACGCACGCTTAATGTTCGCTTTACCTAGAACAATTATGAAACTAGAAGTACTTTGAGGTGATGTTGAATAGTTTTGCAAGATAATAAAGAATGTGTAAATAAAAACTAGGGGCTGTTTAGATAAAGAAACAACTAAGTTAGTTTTAGTAGAGAGCTTGTTGTCACACAAGAAAGTTATTTGTCCCTAGGCAATCGATAACTAGACCGGTAATCATTATTGCAATTTTATTTGAGGGAGAGGCATAAGCTAATATACTTTCTCTTCTTGGATCATATGCACTTATGATTGGAACTCTAGCAAGCATCCGCAATTACTAAAGATCATTATGATAAAACCCAACCATAGCATTAAAGTATCAAGTCCTCTTTATTCCCATACGCAAACAACCTACTTACTCGGGTTTGTGCTTCTATCACTCACGCCACCCACCATAAGCAAATCATGAACATATTTCAAACCCTACAGCAGGAATCCCTCACGCTTGCGCGACACGGAGAGCACCATAGGACAACACCAATAATAAAACATGCAACTCAAACCAATCACGATCATCAATTAACCGATAGGACAAAACGGATCTACTCAAACATCATAGGATAGCCATACATCATTGGGAAATAATATATAGCATTGAGCACCATGTTTAAGTAGAGATTACAACGGGTAAAAGAGGGGTTACACCGCTGCATAGAGGGGGAGAGAGTTGGTGATGACAACAGTGAAGTTGTTAGTGTAGATTGTGGTGACGATGATGGCCCCGGCGGTGTTCCGGCGCCACTGGGAGAGAGGGGGAGAGAGCCCCCCTTCTTCTTCTTCTTCTTCTTCTTCTTCTTCCTTGACCTTCAACCTAGATGGGAGAAGGGTTTCCCCTCTGGTCCTTGGTCTCCATGGCATGGGACGGGCGAGAGCCCCTCCGGCATTGGATATGTCTCTTTGTCTCTCTCTGTTTCTGCGCTTCCTGATTTTGCCGTTTCACCGTTTCTTAAATTCCCGGAGATCCGTAACTCCGATTGGGCTGAAATTTTAACATGTATCTATCCGGATATTAGCTTTCTTGCAGCGAAAGAAGGGCATCAACCGCCTTAGGGGTGGCCATGAGGGCCCAGGGCGCGCCCCCTGCCCCGTGGCCCTCTCGGGCATCATCTCGCGTTGATTTCACTTCCCAAAATTCACATATATTCCAAAAAAAATCTCCGTCAGTTTTTATCCCGTTTGGACTCCGTTTGATATGGATTTTCCGCGAAACAAAAAACATGCAACAAACAGGAACTGGCAGTGGGCACTAGATCAATATGTTAGTCCCAAAAATAGTATAAAAGTTGCCAAAAGTATATGAAAGTTGTATAATATTGGCATGGAACAATCAAAAATTACAGATATGACGGAGACATATCACCGGGCTGTGGCCCGTCTAGCCCAGGCCAGATATCCAGCCCAGATTAATTTTTTCAAGCTGAAAATAGCTAGCCCAACTATACTTTTTTTGAGGAATATCCAGGCAAGGTCAACTTGTTATTCTCCGCCCCGCTGGGCTGAAAATATTTCCTAGGAGGGATGCATTAGGCTTAACAGGAAAATGGGCTTTAATAAATATTAAATGAGATGTAATTATAAAAACCGGGCAGTAACTAAAAAATGCACCAAACACGTCATTAGTTTACAAAATATTATTTTTGGATTTTGAAAATTTTAATTTCATTAATTGTTGCACGCGCAATGTTTCGTTGGATTTTTACGTAATATAAATTTATATTGAAATTTTATTTAATCTGAATAGAAATTTCGGGATAAAAATATTTCGGATCCCATCAAAATGTGAAAAAAAAATTGAATTCTGTTTTGAACGGTTGTTTGAAATTATTAATCGTTGTCCTTGCTAGAAAATGGGATGTACTTTTAACAACCTATAAATGGGATGTAGTAAATTCCATTAGAATTCAAAAATGCGGTGTACATTCTTACAAATCGCAAATGTGCTATAAGTTCTCCACCACACACTAGTGGGCCTACTAAGTTGACACGTCCCCTAAAAAATGTAACTTGACGCGTATGCAACGCTTTGTCAACTTATAATCAACACATGATTCTAGCAGCAGTGACCGTTGGATGTCCATCCAATGGATGTTGTGCTTCTTCTTCAATCTCGGATATTCTAGCTTCAGCCGCCCAAAAAATGATTCCTCCCCCTGACATCTGGGGCGTGCCGTTTCGGAGGCTGACCTGTGGGCCTACTAAGTTGACGCATACCAAGGGCTTTGTCAACTTAGTCATTATAAACGATTCTAGCTACAGTGACCGTACGATGTCCATCCAATGGTCGTCGTGCTTCTTCAACTTCTGGTCTTCTTGCTCCAGCTACCCAAAGCAGCACTGGTCGTGCCGCCTGCTCCTACCTCCTGAGGCCGGTTGTGTTGCCGCAGAGGCCTCACCGCCCCTACTACTCCCACCGCTGGCCAGGCCATCCCTCTACTCACCAACACCCTTTGTTATTCTGCAGCGACGGTAGCCTCACACCGCAGCCGAACCAGTGAACCCTCGTACTCCTCCGCGTGGGCATCCACTATCGCGTCTTCCCCGGCACCGCGTCGTCCCCTTCCTAGGCCACGCCGTAGTCCACTGCCCTGGTGCTCTCGGCGCAGGGTGCTCAACGTGGTCAACGAACGACATCCATCGGATGTGGACTTTACGTGGAGAGGTTGAGAGCTGGGTCCACGGCCGCACACAAGGAAATGCCTCCTTATTACACACAAAATAATGATTCCTCCACCTGACATATGGGACCCACCGGAAGGGCCTCTGTATTTCATGAAAAAATGTTCCCTCGGTGACAGGTCGGACCCACCAGTTATATCTTCGCACGCAAGGAAGTGCCTCCTTATTACGCACAAAAAATGAATACTCCCCCTGCTAGCTGGGACCCAGCATAGTGGGAGCCTGACTTGTGGGTCTACTAAGTTGATGGGGATGGAGGGATTTGTCAAATTGGTCAATATGAACGATTCTAGCTCTAGTAACCGTACGATGTCCATCCAACGGCCGTAGTGCTTCTTCACCCTCTGGTCTTCGTGCTCCAGCCGTCCAAACAAGCGTCGGGCGTGCCGCCTCCTCCTGCCTCCTGTGTCCGGTTGTGCTGGCACCGCTGGCCTTGCCATCCCTCTATACTCACCCACACCTCCTGTTATTCTCTGGCGATGGGAGCCTCACACCATAGCCGAAGCAGTCAACCCACGTACTCCCCTCCATGTGTGCATCCACTGCCATGTCTACACCGGCTCTGTGTCGTCCCCTTCCTAGGCCTTGCCATCATCCACTGCATTGGTGCTCTCGGCGCGGTGTGGTCAATGTGGTCAATCACAAACTTCCATTAGAAGTGTACTATACGTGGAGAGGATGACAGCTGGGTCCACGGCCGCAGCAAGGAAGTGCCTCCTTATTACGCGGAAAATAATGATTCCTCCACCTGACAGCAGGAACCCACCAGATGGGCCATCGTGTTTTGTGAGAAAACGTTTCCCACCTGACTGCTGGGACCCACCAGCTACATCTTCGCACGCAAGGAAGTGCGTCCATATGACGGGCAAAAAAAAGATTCGCCCCCTGACTGCTGGGAACCACCAGCTACATCTACTCATGCAAGGAAGTGGATGACATTCGGGACCCACCTGGTTGAAGCGTATGTAGCGTTGTCATTCTGGTCGCGAACGTGTACGTACATAATGGTCGATGTAGAGGAGCACACGTGTCGTAGTAGAGGCGCGCACATGTCATAGTAGAGGCACGCACGTAGCATGTACATGTACATACAGCGGCCAGGGTGCAAGAAAGAAAATACGGCCACGTACGTACATACGGGCGGGGTCTCGAATGCCTACTCGCGCATACGTACGGCCAGGGCTCGTGTACATGGCTGGGTCGGAATGGAGAAGCTGCACCATCGTCATGATCATGGGGAGGCAACCGGTTGGGTCGGAACGGAATGCGTCGTCGTGTTCATCGGGAGCCAACCGGCTTGGACGGAACAACCGATGGAAACGAGGCCTGGCGTACCATAGAACAGAAGAAACGGCCTTGTGTTCGACCAGCCACAGTCGAAACAGGATCCTGTTCATCGGGAGGGGTCTGGCGTATCGCAAAACGGAGGAAACAGACCTCCTATGGTCGAAACAGGGTCCTGTTGATCGGGATGGGTGTGGCGTACCGTAAAACGGAGGAAATGGATTTGTGTTGGAGCGCTACGGTCAAAACAGGGGTCCTCTTCATCTGGAGGGGTGTGGCGTACCGCAAAACGGGACTCCACGGGATACTGTTCATCTCCACTGCCGACTTCCTCTAGCCTCCACGGGATCCTGTTCATCCACCGTCGACCTCCTCCAGCCTCCACCTGCGACTGTTCATCCACGGGCTCCTATTCATCCAGTCTCCACCACGCGCTCCTCCACCGGCTACTATTCAACCAGCCCTCTCCACGGGGTCCTGTTCAACCACCCCTCCATGGGCTACTGTTCATCCAACCCTCCACCGGCTACTATTCATCCAGCCCTTCAAGGGGTCTTGTTCATCCGCCGGCTCGATCGATCGGGGTACTGTTCATCCAGTGGGAACGGCCTCTACTACCACGGGGTCTTGTTCATGCAACCCTCCACTGGGAATTGTTCTTCCAAACCCCCCAACAATGCTCACTGTTCATCAAGGGAAGGAGGCAGCATTCTTCGATCGGCTTCAGTTAGTAGCAGTAGTGAAGGAATCACTCGAGTTCAGTTAACAGCAAGGCAAGGGATCAATCGATTGCTCGAGTTCAGTAACGCATAGCCTACAGTGCACTCACTCGGGTTCAGTTAGAGCCCAACGCCTCGCTCGGGTTCATTTAGAGCCCAACACCTCGCACACACACGCGTATGTATGAGAGAAACGCACATCGCTCGGCCCCGACCACCCACCGTAACCGGGAACTGCCTGATATTTTCCTCGCCCTCGCTTATACCATGGTTTTTTTCCATCATGGACGGCGCAAAGAATGTCATGCAGCTGCGTCTCTGGCCCGCCTAGGACGAAAAGCCCATTTTCTGTCATGATTTCTTCTCATAGAAGTAGGAGCCCACCACATCTATGATGATACCGGGTTTTGTCGCAATTCTCATCATAGAAGTGTGATAAGTATGACAGCAAAAATTTCGCTCGGCCCAAAATGTCACAAATGTGTCTTTTTTTGTAGTGCCTCATCATCAAATCACATCCGGGACTCCGAACAAACTTCGGTCATCAAATCACATAACTTATAGTACAAATCGTCATCGAACGTTAAGCATGCGGACCCTACGGGTTTGAGAATTATGTAGACATGACCGAGACACATCTCTGGTCAATAACCAATAGCGGAATCTGGATGCACATATTGGCTCCTACATATTATACGAAAATCTTTATCGGTCAAACCGCATAACAACATACGTTGTTCCCTTTGTCATCGGTACGTTACATGCCTGAGATTCGATCGTTGGTATCATCATACCTAGTTCAATCTCGTTACCGGCAAGTCTCTACTCGTTCCATAATGCATCTTCCCGCAACTAACTCATTAGTCACATCGCTTGCAAGGCTCATAGTGATGTGCATTACCAAGAGGGCCCAAAGATACCTCTTCGATACACGGAGTGACAAATCCTAATCTCGATCTATGCCAACTCAACAAACACCATCGGCGACACTTGTAGAGCATCTTTATAAACACCCAATTATGTTATGACATTTGATAGCACATAAGGTGTTCCTCCGATATTCGGGAGTTGCATAATATCATAGTCAGAGGAACATGTATAAGTCATGAAGAAAGCAATAGCAATAAAACTAAACAATCATTATGCTAAGATAACGGATGGGTCTTGTCCATCACATCATTCTCTAATGATGTGATGCCATTCATCACATGACAACACATGTCTATGGTCAGGAAACTTAACCATCTTTGATTAACGAGCTAGTCTAGTAGAGGCATACTAGGCATACTCTGTTTTTCTATGTATTCACACATGTACTAAGTTTCCGGTGTATATCATTCTAGCATGAATAATAAACATTTATCATGATATAAGGAAATATAAATAACAACTTTATTATTGCCTCTAGGGCATATTTCCTTCACTTCCTCATCATCATCATCATCATCTGGAAGTTGGATAACATTTGCCGGTTCTACAAAACACTCGACAGTTCGTCCGCCCAAAATAGTTGACAGAGTGATAGCATGACTATGGAACCATACCTGCCCAAGAGGTGGCCGCATCTATGGTCTCCGTGTCAACCCACTCCTAGTTGATGTCCATAGATGTTGCAAAAGTAGAAGCACTGAAAATTCCAAATTTCACTCGGTCAAGCAAGTGAAGAAATCCGTAGCGGCAACGAAAGACAAGGAAAGGAAACACTTACACCGAAGCAATGGGCACGGCCACCTTGATCCTAGGCAGAGCCTTCCGAGGCTTGGGTGGAACAACTTTGGCCTGCTTCGCGGCCTTCTCTTTCGGGTCTGGGGTCAATGTTCGAGTGCGCTTTGGAATCTTCGCACTTGGCGGAACTGCTTTGCCTTTTCCTCCCACAGGGTCCTGCGACTATTTGGAACATCGCTCAGAGCGGGGCGATGAGTTGACTTCCTTGTTGTTGCCAGAGTCCTCGCTGTCCTGCTCCCTATCGTCTACATATTGCCAATTAGCACTGTCACTGTCACTCTCTACTCCTTCCTGGTGCTGCTCCCCATTCGGCATTGAATACATCTTGGTGAAAACCTACAAGACACAAGTTACAAGTATCAGTCGTATTCAAGAACAATCGCGTATTGAAGAAACACTCGACAAATCAAGCCTAACCTCGTCTGGAGCGTTGTTCGCCTCGAATGCCAAGATCCTTCTAGCTCCACGAGAGTTATCCTTGTTATCAGTGATGCTTCGCGGCAACTGAGCCACCATCTCCTCGGTGATGTCCTTCGGGTGGACCCGAGCGGTGTCATCGGTGCCCGAGTACATCCACATTGGGTGGTCACGAGCTTGAAGAGGTTGAATGTGTCGACTAAGAAACACCTCCAGTAGATCCATGCCAGTCACACACCCCTAGACCAATGCAACGGACGCGTCGACTAACATGGTCACCTCACCCTTCTCCGCCGCGGTTACTTCCAATGAAGAAGGTCGGCGGAACCTATCTAGAGTGAAAGGGGGAAGGCCGGTTGACTAACAGAATCATGATATCTTTGCAATAAAACCATGTCAACTACCATCCTCTAACTAACTCGGGAAAGGTCATGGGAGGAAAAGTACTCCTACCTCTTGTTTGGACCCCCCCTCCCCGCACATTTCGGTCACGTGGGTCTTTTTGTCATCTGGGTTGGCTTTCTTCATCGACTGAGATCAGCAAGTGAAACTGTGCTTGAACGGACCTCAGTGCAGCTGACACCTAAGGAAGGTCTCGCACATTGAAACAAATGCGGCAAGGTACGAGATTGTGTTGGGAGGAAAGTGGTAGACCTGAGCACCGAAGAAGTTCAAAAAACCCTAAAATAACGGATGCGGGGGCAGGGAGAAACCTCGGTTGATGTGGGTGGTGAGTAGGACGTGCTCACCCTCACGTGGCCGGAGCTCGGATTCCCCCTCAGGCAACCTCCAGGACCCGTGAGCAATCAGGCCATCGGCGGCGAGGTTCTCCAGGTCTTCCTTCATGACAGTGGAGCAGATCCAGTCCCCCTGGATCCAACCAGGCAGCAGACCGGACCGCGACGACGACCCCCTCACCGCCTTCCTGCCCTTCACTGCTGTCGTCGCCTTCTTTGCATGCTCCAGGTTCGTAGTCTTGTCCTTCACCATGGCAACAGAGCTCGAGAAGGTCGGGCGGAGGCGTGGGGAGCAGGAAGAAGCAAGGCGGGGAAGTAGAGAGGAAGGAGGCGAATGAAAGGAATAGTGCATCGCAACGGTAGCGATGCCCTTTATAGTCCCACTTCCGAGTGGCTGGCCCTTGGGCCCGCGCGATCCAATTGCATCTAGTAACAGACGCAGGACTTATACATGGCAGAAAAAGCGGCGCAAGGATGGAGCGATCCTTACCTATTTACTCCGCTCACTACGCCACGCCTTGTCCCGCATGCTTCTCCAAATTACGAATCCCGTGAGATCCAAAAACCACAAAGCAGTCAATCGCACCAAAGATAACACACTCCAATGTACTCAAAGTTATGCAGCATAATCCACTCGGTGATCCCAGAAGCTAGAATTGATCAAGGCGACTGATGCAGGGTTAAAGTACCAGTATGCTTTCAAGACCCTGAAGAAACGTGTTTGAAGCACTAAATCGGGTCGGAACCAACTGCAACCCTTCTTCAGTCGGACCTCAATCCATTCGGGGGCTAATGATGATGACATGTACCTAGGGTAGGGTCTTAGGCCTGACCTAGACACCCTATCCAGTGACACAACCCTAAAGTCAGAGACATACAAAGATCAACAAAAGGTACCGACTAAAATCACCTTGAAGTGCAATCCACTCGACAGAAGATTCCACTCGGATATCCCAATTCCACTCGACCATGGTAACATCACTCGACCGTACAAAGAATCACTCGGAGTGTAGAAGGCCTACAGTCACCCCAGGATGGCAACGGTCAAGCATTCACTATGTCTCCATAAAGACCATTAATAACAGGCATTACCTGTAATGTCCCTGTCTTAACTCACATTGAACCCTGTGTACCCGAGGGCTGTGAGGGGCCTGATGCACTCTATATAAGCCACCCCCCTCCTCTGGCACAAGGGTTCGCACCCCGTGTAACTTCAACACACATTCAGTCGACAGCCTTCGTGGCACCGAGACGTAGGGCTATTACCTCCTCCGAGAGGAGCCTGAACTCGTAAACTTGTGTGTACAACCTCTCCATAGCTAGAACACTGCCTCCTCCTATGTACCCCCAACTCTTACTGTTAGACTCACTCCCACGACATCCGCACGCTTAATGTTCAATGGCGATATTGTATTATATGAGTTATGTGATTTGGTGACCAAATGTTGTTCGGAGTCCCAGATGAGATCACGGACATGACGAGGAGTCTCGAAATGGTCGAGAGGTAAAGACTGGTGTATAGGAAGACAGTATCCAGACATCAGAAGTGTTTCGGAATGTATGGGTATTTATCAAAGTAACGAGGGGGTTATCGAAACCCCCGGGGGGAATATATGGGCCTTATGGGCCATTGTCGGTGTAAAAACCGACGAATCTCGGGTAGGGGGTCCCGAACTATGCGTCTAAGGCGGATGGTAACAGGAGGCGGGGGACACAATGTTTACCCAGGTTCGGGCCCTCGTGATGGAGGTAATACCCTACTTCCTGCTTGATTGATCTTGATGATATGAGTATTACAAGAGTTGATCTAGCATGAGATCAGAGAGGCTGAACCCTAGAAGCTAGTCTATGGTATGATTGTTGTTGTCCTATGGTCTTAAACCCTCCGGTTTATATAGACACCGGAGGGGGCTAGGGTTACACAGAGTCGGTTACAAGGGAGGAGATCTACATATCCGAATTGCCAAGCTTGACTTCCACGCAAAGGAGAGTCCCATCCGGACACGGGACGAAGTCTTCAATATTGTATCTTCATAGTCCTACAGTCCGACCAAAGTATATAGTCCGGTTGTCCAAGGACCCCCTAATCCTGGACTCCCTCAGCCATGAGAGGGGAGAACACAAGCCCAAAAGGGGTGGCGCACCCCCCTATGGTATATGGCCGAATAGGAGAAGGAGAAGAGGGGGTTCGACCCCCCCCCTTCCTTCTCTTCTTCCCCCTTCCTTTCTTCTTTGGATCCTACTTAGGGCGCCCCCTGGCTGCCTCTCCTCCCCTCCCACCTATATATGTGGGGATGGGGGACGCCTAGAACACACAACATCAATTGTTAGCCAAGTGTGGTGCCCCACTCCATAGTTTACACCCCCAGTCATATTCTCGCGGTGCTTAGGTGAAGCCCTGCGCGGATCACTTCACCATCACCGTCACCATGCCGTCGTGCTAATAGAACTCTTCTACTTCCTCGACGTCCTGCTAGATCAAGAATACGAGGGACGTCACCGAGTTGAATGTGTGCAGAACTCGGAGGTGTCGTATGTTCGGTGCTTGATCGGTCGGAGCTAGAAGAAGTTCGACTACATCAACCGCAATGTCAAACGCTTCCGCTTCTAGTCTACGATGGTACATAGACACACTATCCCCTTGTTGCTATGCATCTCCCTTGTGTGTGCGTAGAATTTTTTTTCCATGCAACGTTTCCCAATAGTACGTACGTGTACACAGTTTAGACTGGACTGCCTGAAGTGCTATGTCGGATGCTCTACTTCTACACATGTCGCTACTTGCTCGGCCACGGTTCATCGTTGCAGAGAGACTGATCGACCAGTATGTACCTATACGGCCACAACCAGACAGACAACGCTACATAAGCTTTGACCGGTTGGATCCCATGTGTGAAGGAGGATAATGACGCACTTCCTTGCGTGCGAAGATATATGTCGTGGGTCCCGGCTGTCAGGGGAAGAATCATTTTTAATTTGCGAGTAATAAGGAGGCACTTCCTTGTCTTCGAAGATGTAGCTGGTGGGTCCAGCTGTCAGCCTCATAGCCTAAAGTCCTCTTCCGATGGCTATCGTTCGTTGACCTCGTTGACCACGAGGCGCCGAGAGCATCATGGCGGTGGACGACGGCGAGGCCTAGGAAGAGAAGGACGCGGAGCCAGAGAATACGAGGTAGGTGGATGCCCACGCGGAGGGGAGTACGTCCATTTTGCATCATGTTTTCCTACTGTTATTTGTATTTTTTTTATGTACAATAATGCTTTTGGAGTAATTCTAATGCATTTTCTCTCATAATATGCAAGGTGCACACAAAGAGGGAGAATACCGACAGCTGGAATTCTGGACCTGAGAAAGCTACATCGAGCTACCTATTCTGCACAACTCCAAATGAGCTGAAACTTCACGGAGAATTTTTAGGGAATATATAAGGATTATTGGAGCAAATAAGTACCAGAGGGACCCACCAGGTGGGCACAACCCACCTGGGCACACCAGGGAGCCCAGGCGCTCCCTGGTGGGTTGTGCCCACCTTTGGTGCCTCTTCTGGTATATAGGTGATTTTGACCTAGAAAAAATAAGTAGAGGACTTTCAGGACGAAGAGCCCCCATCTCGAGGTGGAACTTGGGCAGGAGCACTTTTGCCCTCCGGCGGAGCGATTCCATCGGGGGTACTTCCCTCCCGGAGGGGGAAATCATCGTCATCATCATCAACAACAACTCCACCATCTTGGGAAGGGCAATCTCATCAACATATTCGACAGCACCATCTCCTCTCAAACCCTAGTTCATCTCTTGTGTTCAATCTTTGTACCAGAACCTTAGATTGGTGATTGTGGATGACTAGTAGTGTCGATTACATCTTGTAGTTGATTATTATATGGTATATTTGATGGAAGATTATATGTTCAGATCCATTATGCTATTTAATACACCTATGATCTTGAGCACGATTATCATTTGTGAGTAGTTACTTTTGTTCCTGAGGTCACGGGAGAAATCTTGTTGCAAGTAATCATGTGAACTTGATATGTGTTCGATATTTTGATGGTATGAATGTTCTGATTCCATTAGTGGTGTCATGTGAACCACTTGTACACGTCAGTCCTAAACAAACGGTTTTTAACCCCTTTCCGCGCCGGCATTTGAAACCGTCGCCAAGTGAGTTTGGGCGATAGGGGGGGGGGTCCTTCCCACATGACCCAAAAACCATTGGGGATATGCACTCCTGGCACACACACTTCGCAAAATGAGGTCGTGTGCGACCGGCAAGCGCTCAAATACAGAAATACATATAGTAGAGCTAAAAATACAATTATACGGTGAAATTGTTTCCGGTCACAAGTACATCCCACACAGTCAGTCCCTGCTAAACGTTTTCATCTGTATGTACATCCCACACAGTCGCTCCAAGGAAAACGTTTCCGTTCACAGGTACATCACACACAATTTTTCTCGTTAAATCGTTTGCGTTATTGAATGTATCACAAACAGTCCGTAGAAGAAACTATGTGGCAAAGGTTGTCCATCACACACAGTTTTTATGTGGTAAATGTTTGCGCAAGGTGGCCTAACGCAAACAAGTTTCAAGAGAAAGTAGTGTGTGATTGTTCATTGATCCAACACGGTTTATTCCTAGAAACTGTGTGTGTTGCCTGAGGTCATCGCACACGGTATTTTTTTCAACAACCGTTTCCAATAGCGAAACCCAATTAGGAGGCTAATTCGCCACTAGCAGGCTAATTGCCCTATTATTAATAATCCATTAATTAATCTAATTGACATTCATATTAAGCACATAATATATTTCATTTCCATATTAAGGAAGCAGAATTTCATAATTGAAATACATTAGAGTACAACATGATATAGCTTGAGCACTCAGCTACCCCATTAAACAACTGCACCAGCACCAACTTTCACATGCAACATATAGAACCTTTCGAAATTAGCATCATAGACGATATATAGATAGATGCATCTAATCTGGAAAACTGCTGAAGCGAAAGGCGAATGTTGAGCCTTCACTCATGTTGAAGGTCTTTGCAACCTTAGGCCAGTGCCTATGGATGATTGACCGTCCGTCCTTCGTCCTCTTCAGGAACACTTCAATATTGAACCATGGGTGTTGTATGAAAACCTACCACGCCTCCTGACCATATAGGTGGGTTGAGAGGTAATCATCAGTGAACTACTTTGGAGAGGCCTAAAAACAAGGATGTGCATAAATATCTTCTCTATATTGGAAGTGGGGCAAAGGAATAAAAAAAGGAAAGGTATAAAAGTTAGTACCATCTTGTAGTGAACTGATATCTTCTTCATTGTGAAGACAAAGATTTTGTTGTTTTTTGTCGCTAATTTCTTTATCCTAACAATCATTCCGAGTTTATTGATTTGATTGATATTCATGGACAACTCATTTCCCCATATGCAAAAAGGGTCGAACAGTGGGTCAAAACCTCTGACAGCAGGACCTACATGTGCAAGATGAAATTGTTAAAAACCAAAATATTAGAATGGTTCCTACAATTGCACAATAATGTGCTATTAGACAACGGACCATGCACGTGCTAACCTCGATTGTAAACCTCGGTGCTTCCCATTGTTTCCTTGCAACACATATAAGGTAGTCAGTCATCGGCTCAAGTATTTACTATAGCCAAATTCAATTTATTCCTCATATGGTATACAATAACAGAATGCACCCACAACTATTGAACATCGCATTGCAGAATTGAACCAAACAGTTAACTAAACACCACAACACAAATGAACCAAACATTAACTGAGCACCACATTGCACAATGTATAACCAAACCAAGCATGCTTCACAACTTGGAAATATAACAATTGTATTTGTTTCTCATGTATTTTGTCAAGATAATTTCGATTTATTTCTCACATGGAAGACAATACAAAATTGCATCCTGAAGAATTGAACATCACATTTGCAGAATTGAACCACGCAGTTAACTGAAGATGACAACTAATTAACAAAACAGTTAATAAGTGAGCACCACACTGCATGACATATAGAACATATACACTAGAGCAACATATTGCATGGTAAAATTAGATAGCACAATTCACTAGAATTTGTGAATGAAGTGCAGGAGCAGCACACGCAACGGGTAAACCGAGCATGCTTAAGTGGCGTAGCTAGCAAATGGCAAGGTGCTCCTCCAAGATCAGGGGGTCGGCACGAATGGCAGCCATTGCGACCTCATCCGCGCGTGCGGCCATGATTTGCTTCTCCGCTGCCAAATGTTCCTTGAGATCCTGGCTATACTGCGTGCACCATGGCTTAGGGCCACACTTATTTGGTGGAGGGGTCGGTGATTTGGGTGAAAGGTGTCGCGCTCGCGCCGGCGGTCGAGGCATGTGGGATGTGGAAGGAGGAGGAGGATGGGGGTCGGGCGTGGATTACCTGCCTAGATAGACGAGGCCGAGCAGCGTGAAGGACGGTCGCCGACGAGGAGGCGGTGCTGCAAGCAAGGAGTGAAGGTTTCAACTTGGAAAGTAAGGCAGAAACAGGGGAAATGTGGCTTTTGGTATGGGGGAGGGGCCTGGGAGCTAGATATTTCCGCGGAAGTCGAAAATATGGAATCGCTTCAGCGAAAAACTGGTGCGCAAAGTTGCCCTCGCGACGTGGGTCCACGTGCCCATCTTTCACAAGCGACGAATGAATAGTGAAATGATATTTGGGGAGCGAGCTAGTGTGCTTGAGACACCAGCTGTGTACTGTAGCCGATGCACCTTCTTGTGTAATTCATAGGCGTACTATACACCAACGGTGCTCCAGGATATTTTGTGCTGCATCTCACACGGTTGGTGATAATAAACTATGTGCAATCTACTTGATTTTTCGTCTTGATTTGAATTACATAATGGGGTCACAGCGGCAACTATATGTGTGTCATAAAGAATTGGAATTATTCAGGGTTCGTTTGAACATTTTATACATTAAATTGGTTTTCTAGCCATTTCAGGTGCACAATTCAAAATTAAACTACATGCACATGCTCCAGTGCACCAACATGGGTTGTAAAATCATATATGTGTCCATGGGTTTATGTTTATCTCACATGCAAGAAATGGGGATGAAATTCGAACACCACAGCATTGTGGCCCTCCGGCAAATGTCAGCGTACTTGCTTTTGTAATTCTAGTAAATCCAAAATTCGTCCGAAATTCATGAAACTTGGCATGCTATCATGGAGCGGCATCAACATGCCGTGGTAAAAAAATTGTCCCATTTCGGGCATGTTTGGGTATAAGCTTCTCATAAACCAGCGCTTCTCACACAACAAGTGTGATGGTTTTGGTAGGGACCGTTTCACCTTTCTGGACGAAACAATATCCGTTGCCTCTTCTCGATTTCAAATTTTTTCCTAGTGTCAACATAGAACAATAGGAGTGTTGTGTCAATTTTTGGGATTTTTCAGGGTTTGCTTGGACATTTTTATACATCAACTGAGGTTTTTGTGCATTCATGTGCATAATTAAAATTTGAACTACAAGCACATGCTCTAATGCATATAAATTAGTTAAAAATTCAAATTTGTGTCCTTGGTTGCCTGCTTAGGTCCCATGCATGAAATGGAAATGAATGTCAAATACCCTGCCACCGTCACTCGACCGTAAACATTGGGATACCTGGTTTTGAAATTCTAGTAAATCCAAAACTCGTCTAAAATTCATGAAACTTGGCATGCTATCATGGAATGGCACCCAACATGATGTGGTATTTTTCGTGTCTATTTTGAGAGAAGGCACACTCAAATAATGATAGCCAACAAAGGCATTTTGAAAAAATAGCTCCCTGATAACCCATAAGTATGGTGGATCAATTGCAGCCTCTTTCGATAAGTAAGAGTGTCTAACCCAACGAGGAGATGAAGGTAGAACAAATATTCCCTCAAGTTTTATCGACCACCGATACAACTCTACACACGCTTGACATTCGCTTTACCTAGAACAAGTATAAAACTAGAAGTACTTTGTAGGTGCAACATGATAGGTTTGCAAGAATATAAAGAGCACGTAAATAAAAACTAGGGGCTATTTTAGTTAAGGAAGCAATAAAGTTATCATAGCGAGTGTGGAAAAGTGGTGGTAGGATTTGCGAAATTGTCCCTAAGCAATTGACTACTTTACTAGACCGATAACAAGTTTTATGTTGGAGAGGCCACTGCTAGCATGTCATCCCTTGTGTGGAATTCTATGCACTTATGATTGGAACTATTAGCAAGCATCCGCAACTACTAACGCTCATTAAGGTAAAACCCTACCATTGCATTAAGATATATTGCACTACAAAAAAAAGACACATCCGTGACATTTTGGGCCGAACGAATTTTTTTTCTGTCATACTTATGACACTTCTATGACGATAATTGTGACAAAACCTAGTATCATCATAGATGTGGTGGGCTCCTACTTTTATGACAAAAAATCATGACAGAAAATGGGCTTTTCGTCCTCGGCGGGCCAGAGACGCAGTTGCATGACATTCTTTGGGCCATCCATGACGGAAAAAATGTGGTAGAAGCGAGGGCGAGGAAAATTTCGGGGAGTTCCCAGTTACGGTGGGTGGTCGGGGGCCGAGCGATGCGCGTTTCTCTCGTACACGTACACACGTGTGTGCGAGGCGTTGGGCTCTAACTGAACCCGAGCGATTGCACTGCAGGCTACGCGTTACTGAACCCGAGCGATCGATCGATGGCTATTAACTGAACTCGATCGAGCGATTCCTTCGCTACTACTGCTAACTGAAGTCGATCGATGCTGCCTCTGTATGAACAGTGAGGGTTGCTGGGGGGTTTGGATGAACAGTTCCCGGTGGGGGTCGATCAACAGGACCCCTTGGTGTTGCCTCTGGATGAACAGGACCCCGATCGATCGAGCCGGTTGGGGCTGGATGAATAGGACCACCCCATGGAAGGATGGATGAATAGTAGAAGATGGAGGGCTGGATGAACAGTAGCCCGTGGAGGGGTGGTTGAACAGGAGCCCGTGGAGAGGACTGGTTGAACAGTAGCCGGTGGAGTAGCGCGCGGTGGAGGCTGGATGAACAGGAGCCCGTGGATGAACATTCGTAGGTGGAGGCTGGAGGAGGTCGACGGTGGATGAACAGTAGCCCATGGAGGTTGGAGGGGGTCGACGGTGGAGATGAACAGTATCCCGTGGAGTCCCGTTTTGCGGTACGCCACACCCCTCCCGATGAACAGGACCCCCGTTTTGACCGTAGCGCTCCAACACAAGCTCATTTCCTCCGTTTTGTGGTACACCACACCCCTCCCGATCAACAGGACCCTGTTTTGATCATAGGAGGTTCGTTTCCTCCGTTCTGCGGTACCTCATACCTCGCTTCCATCGGTTGTTCCATTCAAGCCCTCCCGATGAACATGACGACACATTCCATTCCGACCTAGCTAGTTGGCTCCCCATGAACACGACGATGTAGTTTCTCCATTCTGACCCAGCCATGTTCACGAGCCCTGGTTGTACGTATGCGCGAGTAGGTGTTCGAGACCCCGCCCGTATGTATGTACGTGGCCATATTTTCTTTCTTGCACACTGGCCGATGTACGTACATGTACATGCTACATGCACGCCTCTACTACGACACGTGTGCGCCTCTACTACGACACGTGCGCGCCTCTATATCGACCAGTATGTACGTACACGTTTGCGACCAGAATGACAACGCTACATACGCTTCGACCAGGTGGGTCCCAACTATCAGGCACTTCCTTGCGTGCGAAGATGTAGCTGGTGGGTCCCAGCAGTAATGGGGGCGAATCGTTTTTTTTGCCTAGATGCACTTCCTTGTGTGCAAAGATGTAGCTGGTGGGTCCCAGCAGTCAGGGAAACCTTTTTTTCACAAAATATGGTGGCCCGTCTGGTGGGTCCTGCTGTTAGGTGGAGGAATAATTATTTTGCACGTAATAAGGAGGCACTTCCTTGCTGCGGCCGTGGACCCAACTGTCAGCCTCTCCACGTATAGTCCACGTCCGATGGAAGCCGTTCCTTGACCACATTGACCACACCGCGCCGCGAGCACCAGGGCGGTGGACAACGGCGAGGCCTAGGATGGGGATTACGCGGAGCTGGGGAAGACGCGGTAGTGGATGCCCACGCGTAGAGGAGTATGAGTATGCCGCAGAATAACATGGGGTGTGGGTGAGTAGAGGGATGGCCTGGCTGGCGGTGGGAGTAGTAGGGGGCGGTGAGGCCTCCGCTGCATCGCAGCCGGCCACGGGAGGCAGGAGCACGAGGTACTACCGGCGCTGGTTTGGGCGACTGGAGTAAGAAGACTAGAGGTTGAAGAAGCACTACGACCGTTGGATGGACATCGTACAGTTAATAGAGCTAGAATCATGCATATTGACTAAGTTGACAAAGCCCTCCATCCCCGTCAACTTAGTAGGCCCACAAGTCAACCTGCCACTATACTGGGTCCCAGCTAGCAGGGGGAGTATTCATTTTTTGTCCATAATAAGGAGGCACTTCCTTGCGTGCGAAGATATAGCTGGTGGGTCCGAGCTGTCATTGGCGGTAACGTTGTTTTTGCGAAATACAGAAGCCCTTTCGGTGGGTCCCAAATGTCAGGTGGAGGAATCATTATTTTGCGCGTAATAAGGAGGCATTTCCTTGTGTGCGGCCGTGGACCTAGCTGTCAGCCTCTCCACGTACAGTGCACTTCAGATGCATGTCGGTCATTGACCAAGTTGACCAGGCCGCGCCGAGAGCACCAGGGCGATGGACGACGGTGAGGCCTAGGAAGGCGACAACGTGGAGCCGGGGAAGATGCGGAAGTGGATGCCTATGCGTAGAGGAGTATGAGGGATCACTGGTTCGCTGTGGTGTGAAGCAGCCGTCGCCGCAGAATAATATGGGGTGTGGGTGAGTAGAGGGATGGCCTAGCCAGCAGTGGGAGTAGTAGGGGGCGGTGAGGCCTCCGCGGCATCGCAGCTGGCCATGGGAGGCAGGAGCACGAGGCACGACCGGCTGGTTTGGGCTGCTGGAGCAAGAAGACCAGAGGTTGAAGAAGCACTACGGCCCTTGGATGGACATCGTACGGTTACTGGAGCTAGAATTGTTCATATTGACTAAGTTTACAAAGCCCTCCATCCCCATCAACTTAGTTGGCCCACAAGTCAGCCTCCCACTATTGTGGGTCCCAGCTAGCAGGGGGGTGATGCCCCGAGACCGTTGCGCCAGGTGTCTTCAAGCTATTCACCGTCGTTGCCATGTCATTCGCTTGCATGTTGCATCTTTCCATGTCATCATCCGCATTGCATCTACATGTTTTTGAAACTTGCATTCGTCCGGGTTCCCCAGTTCTCCCCGTTGTCCGTTCTGAGCACATACACACTTGCACGGGCCCGCGGCATGTTCGAAATATTATTCTATAAGTGTCTGGAAAATGTTCTTGGAATGGGTTGAAAGTTGGCGTGCGGTCTTATTATTGAGTAGGTAGGCCGCCTGCCAAATTTCATCACATTCAGAGTCCGTTTGACGCCCAACGGATAACTATAGCGACAATATAGTCGGTCAAATCGTAGGACGTTTTCGGTCTCCGGAAACTGCTGTCGGGTCTCTCTCTCTCTCTCTCTCTCTCTCTCTCTCTCTCTCTCTTCTCTCAGCCCAAGGCTTTCTGCACAGCCCACTACCTTCCTCCAGGCCCAACCTAACCTCTCTTGTCAGCCTGCGGCCCTCCTCGCGCGCGCGTCCGAAAACTTCTTCGAACCCGACCCGGGCAGTCATGACCGTTGGGTCCGGATCATCCCCAAACATCTATAAAACATCTTCGTTTTCTTTATTGGACACCCTAGCCTATTTATTCTCGTCCGTCGGTTTTTGATTGGAAGGTCCAGACTCTCTCCCTTCCCTATATATAGTCCACCCACATGCCTATTTGGACAAACCCTAGACCAACTCCCTAAAATTCCTCCACCCCGCCGCCAGACCAGATCCACCTCAGGATCCTCCCGCCGCCAGCTCTCACCCAACATGCATCCAATCCTGTAGCCTCCACCATCCCTGGCCATCAGATCATTGATCCAACGGCCTCCCTTGCGCCCCAGTTTCCCCAGCGCCCCGTGCACCGCAGCTGGCCCTGATCCAGATCGAGGCGAGCTCGTCCCCGAGCCCCAGGGAGCCGCCGTTCCCATCTGCCGCTGGCGACCAAACCTACAGCTAGAGAGATGAGCGACCACCCCTCTCTCCCTTCTTCTCCTTCCTCTAGTTTCTTTCTCTCAATCCTCTATCTCTTCTGTTGCCATGGACAGGATCTCGCCGCTGCGTTGATCTGCCTCCGCCGGCATTTGAAGTTCCCGTGGAGCCCGGATCTGGCAACCTGGCCCCCGGATTCGCTCCTCCTTCGCCCGGATCCGTGCCCTGCCTCCATTCCAGCGCCATTTCCACCGTGTCCCTGCGCCTTGACCCGATCGCCCCCCTCATGATCTGCCTTCGTCGCAGGAGACCAAGCAGCGCCGCCTCACCTGCTTCCAGTCTCGCTCATGTTGACCGCGTCCCGCCTGCATCGCACCTCTCCCGCCTTGGATCCGGCCGCCCTAGCCATCTCGCACCTTCGCGCCAAGTTCGTCGTTCCCGCTTCCCTGCTACCTCCAGACGCCGCCCGCAGCTCGCCTGCATCGACCAACAGCAGCTCGGTCGCTTTCTGTTGACCAGCTCCAAGTCGCCCGTGTAAGGCATCCTTTGCTCCCTGGCCTCCAGCATTGACCGAGCACCTGCGCAGTCGCACGCGTGGGCCGCATCCCGCGCCAAGCCCAGACAGCCAGCCTGTTACGTCTTCCACCGACTGGGCCCAGGCCCATGGTGATCACTCCAGCGCCCCTCTTTGTGCAGCCTACCAATGTTTTGGCCTGTAACGAGTTTCGGCCCGAGTCACTGTTTTTCCCGCGAACGAATTTGTTAATTAATCAGAGAAATGCAGTTTTCAAAAAACCCTTAATGTTCATGCATTTAATAACTCCACAACCGTGCATCATTTTTCAATAAAGTATATATATAATGCTTAAAATTTTGTCTAGTTTCATAATATCCAACTTTCATCTATGTTTAAAATGTTGTTTGTGTTTATTTTCCATAATGCCATGCTAAAATGCTTTAATTCATAACTAAATAACCGTAGCTCCAAATTTAATAAACTTTATATGTAAATGGGTAGAAAAATGCCTAGTTTAACATGGTGCACTCATCTAGCATGTTTAACAACTCTAAAATTATGTTTAGGACAGAACAGTACCAAATCTATAAATATGCTTATGAGGATTTTCCGGACTTGTTTCTTGTTATTCCGGCCTCATTTAAACTTGCTTGTTATCCCCGACACCATGTTTAACAACATTTAATATTATTGAATACATAAACGAGAGAGAACTAAATAAGTCATGTGGTGTTTCGTCAATATGCAACTCGTGGCATATTGAGCTCCACTTAACTTGTAGTTTTGCTTGTGCACTTTGCCATGCCATGCCTCATTAAATCGGACATGCATTATACTTGGTTGTGCATCATGCCATCTTCATGTGATGGTTGTTTACTATGTTGTTTGCTTCTTTCCGGGTTGCTTCTCTCGTTAGCTTCGGTTTCGTTCCGGAGTTGTGAGGATCCGTTTGACTACGTCCGTTTGTCTTCTTCATGGACTCGTTCTTCTTCCTTGCGGGATATCAAGCTAGATGACCATACCCTCGAAATCACTTCTATCCTTGCTTGCTAGTTGCTCGCTCTATTGCTATGTTGCGATACCTACCACTTGCTATATCATGCCTCACATGTTGCCATGTCAAGCCTCTAACCCACCTTTTCTTAGCAAACCGTTGTTTGGCTATGTTACCGCTTTGCCCAGCACCTCTTATAGCGTTGCTAGTTGTAGGTGAAGTTGAAGTTTGTTCCATGTTGGAACATGGATATGTTGGGATATCACAATATATTTTATTTACTTTAATGCATCTATATACTTGGTAAAGGGTGGAAGGCTCGACCTTATGCCTGGTGTTTTGTTCCACTCTTGCCGCCCTAGTTTCCGTCATACCGGTATTATGTACCTTGATTTTGTGTTCCTTACGCAGTCGGGTGTTATGGGAACCCCTTGACAGTTTGCTTTGAATAAAACTCCTCCAGCAAGGCCCAACTTTGGTTTTAACATTTGCCACCTAAGACTTTTTCCCTTGGGTTTCCAGAGCCTGAGGGTCATCTTTATTTTAAACCCCCGGGCCAGTGCTCCACAGAGTGTTGGTCCAAACTGGGCGATGTCCGGCGCCCCCTGGGCAACCAGGGTCTATGCCGACCCGACATCTTGCCCATCCGGTGTGCCTTGAGAACGAGATACGTGCGACTCCTATCGGGATTTGTCGGCACATCGGGTGGCTTTGCTGGTCTTGTTTTACCATCGTTGAAATGTCTTGTAACCAGGATTACGAGTCTGATCGGGTCTTACTGGGAGAAGGAATATCCTTCATTGACCGTGAGAGCTTGTGATGGGCTAAGTTGGGACACCCCTGCAGGATTTTGAACTTTCGAAAGCCGTGCCCACGGTTATGGGCAGATGGGAATTAGTTAATGTCCAGTTGTAGAGAACTTGACACTTAACTTAATTAAAATGCATCAATCGCGTGTGTAGCCGTGATGGTCTCTTCTCGGCGGAGTCAGGGAAGTGGAAACGGTTCTTGTGCTATGCTTGAATGTAAGTAGTTCAGGAGCACTTCTTGATCACTTCTAGTTTCTCGACCGTGTGTTGCTTCTCTTCTCGCTCTCTTTTGCGTAAGTTAGCCACCATATATGCTAGTGCTTGCTGCAGCTCCACCTCACTACCTTTTTCCTACCCATAAGCTTAAATAGTCTTGATCTCGCGGGTGTGAGATTGCTGAGTCCTCGTGACTCACAGATACTTCCAAACAGTTGCAGGTGCCGATGATACCAGTGCAGGTGATGCTACCGGTCTCAAGTGGGAGCTTGATGAAGATATTGATCGTTGTTTTCTTTCGTTTCTTGTTGATCAGTAGTGGAGCCCAGTTGGGATGATCGGGGATCTAGCATTTGGAGTTGTCTTCTTTTATTTTTGGTTCCGTAGTCGGACCTTGATTGTATTCTGGATGATGTATGTTTAACTTGTATTTGTGTGAAGTGGCGATTGTAAGCCAGCTCTTTATCCCATTCTTATTCAGTACATGGGATTGTGTGAAGATTACCCCTCTTGCGACAAACCTACCATGCGGCTATGCCTCTAAGTCGTGCCTCGACAGGTGGTAGATATAGCCGCATTGTGGGTGTTACAAGTTGGTAATCAGAGCCATCCCCGACTTAGGAGCCCCCTGCTTGATCAAATCACTGACGTTGTTGAGTCTAGAACAAATTGTTTTGAGACTTAGGATTATATATATATCGGAGAGTAGGATTCTTTTTACTCCTCAGTCCCTTCGTCGCTCTGGTGAGGCCACCTGACGTAGAGTTTTGACTCTTCTCTCCTCAAATTTCACAGAAAATTTAGGATCACGCGGGTATCTTGGAATCGTTATGATGGTTTTGTGATGTGAACATTGTTCTTGGTGCCTCCTGACATTTAGGGGTTGTCGCAGTGTCCCGGGGAGTTGAGCTCCGAGGTGTTGTTGTCACAATTTTAGCGTTGCAGTTCTGGAATACCTGAGTTCGCGGACATCGAAAATCTCTTTTATGCAGTTGTTGGTGAGATAACCTCGACGCCACCCAGTACTGGGGCGGGAGTTCGGGAGTATTGCCATAACTCATATAATGGATGTTTTTTGAAGGTTGAGGTAAATGATTTCCGAAGGTTTCTTGGTTATGAGTTGAAGGATGGATACAGCTGGATGTAGGAATTGCTAGTTTGGGTGAGATATTACGCTTCCCCTGTATCCCCAACACCTGATTGCATAACCAGAAAGTTTCGGGAGTTTATAAGTGGGAATTCAAGTAGCTCCTAGGATATCTTTCCGACAGATGCATGATATGAGATTTGGGTTCAACGTCTAGTTGTCGGCCTATCCACGGTTGGTTTTACAGTGGTCTCGTTGTGTCTTAAAGTGTCCTTGTTTATGCTGACTCAGGGACGCTTCATATTTCATGTGCACTGCCTTGTACATGATGGAGTTTTCGATCGAGCCCGTGTGGGCCCCACCATGAAAACTTCGGACGAAATCTCTATCATATGTTTGTTCCGTCTTATTTTGCAAGCTAATTCTTTGTTTTTGTTTTGAGTTGTGGTATTCGAGTTGCTTCAATGTCAGGTGTTGATTCCATATTTTTCCTAAGCGGTGTTCTCATACTCCTATGTGAATACCAATCCTTCATGATAATCGAGATTGTCATGTCAATCCTTTTCAACTGGCATGTTTTCTCTTCAAGTGGATCCGATCATTTCAACATCCGCAAGATCACCTCTCGGTTTTCCCAATGTTGTTCGTTCCATCTATCCCCATGTTGCCTTTGTTTTCCTGCCCACCCACCCTTTTCATTCAAGGAATTAGATTTCTTATTCAAGTATCCTTTTATTTATGGGAAGGCTCTCCATTCTTTTTTGTCAATATTCTTATCCGGTGCTTCTCAGGAAGATACTAATGGAGCTTCAAGTTTATCATTCTTCATTCTTTTATCTTCTCCGGTGGATTCAAATCAAGCTTTCGGTGTTGATCTTATCTTTTCCTCGTTTCAAATGTTTTCTCATGCTGGTCGACCTCTTTATCATTCACCTGTCGCTATTCATTTGTTTCGGAGTGCGAAGATATCTCAAAAGATTCATGTCCATTCTCAATCTGTTCAAGCTATCTCGATATTGCTATCTCATTCAAGCCATTTAATTAAACACACACAATCTATCTTTTGAATCATTCAACGGTGTTTCTTTTGAGTGGGCCCTAACCCATCGGTCTTTTCCCAGGATCTTACCTCACTCTTCTTATCTTCCCGGAGTTATTCTCGATTCTCTCAAAGTTTGACATAAGAATGAATTTTCATCAGTCATATGTATTTCTCCAAGATTTTTCAAATTCTTTTCATTGTTGATTCAACCTTTATATTCTACATTATTCCAGAGTGTCTCAAAAATCCATGATGGTGTTTCTCGTCGTCATTCTCGAATTTTGAAGACCGAAGAAGAGTTCCTCTTAAATTCTTATCCGTCTATCAAAGAATCATGGTGCTAGCTTTATGCCATCCTCTCATAATTGTTTTTGTTTGTGAGAATTCTTTCACCCATCCGGAGCAATTCACGAGTCTTTTCAGTTTGATTCTCTAGAGATCATCATCTCAGAATTATTCATTCCAGCTTTCAACTATTGTTCTCCAAATCTTACCGGTGCATCATTCAAATCTCTTCGTTCTCATGTATCCAAATCCCCTCAAGTATCTTCATTCGTTTTCCAATTCTTCCCGGTGAATTGTGCCTTTCCTATTTTCTTTTCAATTCCTACCGGTGGTTCGTTGAAGACCTTCTCAAGTTTGCGCTATATCTATCTTAATTCTTTCTACGAGAATAAGCAGTATGCCAAATCCGTTGATTGTCATCAATTTAAGTTGGTAAGGATACGCATAACATAATTCGTATTCTTGTTTCATCCAAGTGATGGATTCATTCTTCCGGAGTTTGTTCATGACGAGTAAATTCTCGGTTCGAGATGCTTCATCTTTTCTTATCTGGAGTTCCAAGCTTTCCGTTTATCTCGTCGTGAAGCTCCATCTAATCATTGCAAGGCTTCAATCTTATTATTTTCATCCTTCACTTCCTTTTAATCTTTTTTTATTACCAGAGTTCTTCATGGAGGCTACATGATGGTTCGTCAAGGATTCCTTTCATTCTCGATTTGTTCTTCAAGATTTCTATCAGAGTTATTTTACGCCAAGCTATACTCTAAAATAAACATGGTGTTCAACACATGTCTTGTTTTAAGGAGTTCAAGAATTCTTCATCTTGCATTCTGAAGTGCAATTCTTTCTACCTTATCTTTTGGGATGGTGTTATGTCATCCTTGACGGTTTCCTTCATGTTTCATGGGTGATAAGTTGTCAGGAATGAGATATTTAAACCCATTAATATCTTCATTGGAATTATCTTGGGTTATATTTCACATAAATCCTTCCGTAAGGATTGTTGCTATTTATGGTGCTTATAAATGACTCAAGTTCTTCATTTATCCTCCCGGTGAAATAAGTTTCTCGTCTCCTTGTTCATATAAATCCAATCTATTGTTCCCGTTAGTGGCAGAATTTTCACCTCATAGTTTTGAGATGTTCTCCATAAGCCCACTACAAGTTTACTCTTTTCGTTGTTGGTTTTCCAACAACTCCATTCGACCCTTCTCCTAAAGATGCTTTGTCAATCTCATTTGAGGTAGAAGATGTTGTTTTCTCCTTCGTTCTTTTGATTACATTCTTGCATTTGTTCCGGAGGCATTGTGATGTTGCTCTCTTCGTCCTATCATCTTGTTTTCACAAGATCATGCTCTTTCCTTTGTCTATCCATTCAACCGGAGTGTCGTGCCCTCTTTCCAAGTTCTTCCCATTCTATCAAGTTTTGCCTCCCTTCTCAACCGGAGTGCTGTCTGAAATCTTCTTACCCCTTGTGCCATTCTTTCAATAGTTCCGGAGGCAGTGTGTTGTTTATTTCGTCAAGTATCTTTCCATCTTGTCAAGTTCATATTCTATGCTTTCCATTTCCAACCGGAGTGTTGTCGTAATTGATCCTTATCGTTCCTTGTACACCTCGTTTCAATCGGAGTGCTTGCATCAACCTCTTATCCATTGTAACCTTTTTTCTTATGTCTTTCAACCTACAAGGTTCTAGTAATGTTCCTTGTTCCTCTTTTTCTAACGGAGTGTTTTCAACTTCGGTTCATCTCCGTTGTATTCTTTCTTTAAATTGGTTAACCTATCAAGGTTCTTTGGTTTCACTCGTTTGTCAAAGAAGCAACTTAGTTTTACCTCTTCTCTTCCTCTTTCATTTCTCTCCGGTGCCATCCTAGATCTCGGGACGAGATCCTGCTGTAGTGGTGGAGTGTTGTGACACCCCGAGACCGTTGCGCTAGGTGTCTTCCAGTTATTCTCCGTCATTGCCATGTCATTCCTTGCGTGTTGCATATTGCCATGTCATCATCCGCATTGCATCTGCATGTTTTTGAAACTTGCATTCGTCCGGGTTCCCTAGTTCTCCCCGTTGTCCGTTCTGAGCCCATACACACTTGCAAGCGCCCACGGCATGTCCGAAATATTATGTTATAAGTGGCCGTAAAATGTTCTCAGAATGGTTTGAAAGTTGGCATGTAGTCTTATTATAGAGTAGGTAGCCCGCCTGCCAAATTTCATCACATTCGGAGTCCGTTTGACGCCCAACAGATAACTATAGCGACAATATAGTCGGTCAAATCGTAGGATGTTTTCGGTCTCCGGAAACTGCTGCCGAGTCTCTCTCTCTCTTCTCTTCTCTCAACCCAAGGCTTTCTGCACAGCCCACTACCTTCCGCCAGGCCCAACCTAACCTCTCTTGTCAGCCCGCGGCCCTCCTCGCATGCGTGTCTGAAAACTTCTCCGAACCCGACCCGGGCAGTCATGACAGTTGGGTCCGGATCATCCCCAAACATCTATAAAACATCTTTGTTTTCTTTATTGGACTCCCTAGCCTATTTATTCTCGTCCGTCGGTTTTCGATAGGAAGGTCCAAACTCTCTCCCTTCCCTATATATAGTCCACCAACATGCCTATTTGGACAAACCCTAGACCAATTCCCTAAAATTCCTCCACCCCGCCGCCAGACCAGGTCCACCTTGGGATCCTCCCGCCGCGAGATCGCACCCACCATGCATCCAATCCTGCAGCCTCCACCATCCCTGGCCGTCAGATCATTGATCCAACGGCCTCCCTTGCACCCAGTTTCCCCACCGCCCCATACCCAGTAGCTGGCCCCGATCCAGATCAAGGTGAGCTCGTCCCCGAGCCCCAGGGAGCCGCCGTTCCCGTCTACCGCCGGCGACCGAACCTACAGCTAGAGAGATGAGCGCCCACCCCTCTCTCCCTTCTTCTCCTTCCTCTGGTTTCTTTCTATCAATCCTCTATTTCTTTTGTTGCCATGGACAGGAGCTTGCCGCCACGTTGAGTTGCCTCCGCCAGCGTTTGAAGTTCCCGTGGAGCCCGGATCTGGCAACCCGGCCTCCCCCGGATTCGCTCCTCCTCCGCCCGGATCCGTGCCCTGCCTCCATTCCGGTGCCATTTCAACCGTGTCCCTGCGCGTTGACCCGATCGCCCCGCCTCATGGTCTGCCTTCGTTGCCGGAGACCAAGCAGCGCCACCTCGCCTCCTTCCAGTCCCGCTCCTGTTGACCGCGCCCCACCTGCATCGCGCCTCTCCCGCCTTGGATCCGGCCGCCCTAGCCATCCCGCACCTTCGCGCCAAGTTCGTCGTCGCCGCTTCCCTGCTACCTCCAGACGCCGCCCGCAGCTCCCCTGCATCGACCAACAGCAGCTCGATCGCTTTCTGTTGACCAGCTCCAAGTCGCCTGTGTAAGGCCTCCTCTTCTCGCTGGCCTCCTGTGTTAACCGAGCACCCGCGCAGTAGCACGCGTGGGCCGCATCTCGTGCCAAGCCCAGCCAGCCAGCCTGCTACCTCTTCCACCGACTGGGCCTTGGCCCATGGTGAGCACTCCAGTGCCCCCCTCTGTGCAGCCTGCCAATGTTTCGGGCCGTAACGAGTTTCGGCACGAGTCACTGTTATTTTCCCGCGAACGAATTTGTTAATTAATCAGAGAACTACATTTTTTAGAAAACCCCTTAATGTTCATGCATTTAATAATTCCACAACCGTGCATCAGATTTAAATAAACTATATATGTAAAATACTTAGAATTTTGTCTAGTTTCATAATATGCAACTTTCATCTATGTTTAAAATGTTGTTTGCGTTTATTTTTCATAATGTCATGCTAAAATGCTTTAATTCATAACTAAATGACCATAGCTCCAAATTTAATAAACTTTATATGTAAATGGGGTAGAAAAATGCCTAGTTTAACATCTTGCACTCATCTAGCATGTTTAACAACTCCAAAATTAGGTTTTGCGCAGAACATTACCAAGTCCATAAATATGCTTATGAGGATTTTCCGGACTTGTTGCTTGTTGTTCCGGTCTCATTTAAACTTGCCTAGATAGGTAGTTTACATTTGTTTCACCTTTTGCCAGGTTTAATAACATTTAATATTGTTGAGTACATAACCGAGAGAGAACTAAATAAGTCATGTGGTGTTTCGTCAATATGCAACTCATGGCATATTGAGCTCCACTTAACTTGTAGTTTTGCTTGTGCACTTTGCCATGCCATGCCTCATTAAACCGGACATGCATCATACTTGGTTGTGCATCATGCCATGTTCATGTGATGGTTGTTTACTATGTTGTTTGCTTCTTTCCTGGTTGCTTCTCTCATTAGCTTCGGTTTCGTTCCGGAGTTGTGAGGATCTGTTCGACTATGTCCGTTTGCCTTCTTCATGGACTCGTTCTTCTTTCTTGCGGGATCTCAGGCAAGATGACCATACCCTCGAAATCACTTCTATCTTTGCTTGCTAGTTGCTCGCTCTATTTCTATGCTGCGATACCTACCACTTGCTATATCATGCCTCCCATGTTGCCATGTTAAGCCTCTAACCCACATTTTCCTAGCAAACCGTTGTTTGTCTATGTTACTGCTTTGCTCAGCCCATCTTATAGCATTGCTAGTTGCAGGTGAAGTTGAACTTTGTTCCATGTTGGAACATGGATATGTTGGGATATCACAATATATTTTATTTACTTTAATGCATCTATATACTTGGTAAAGGGTGGAAGGCTCGGCCTTATGATTGGTGTTTTGTGCCACTCTTGCCGCCCTAGTTTCCTTCATACCGGTATTATGTTCCTTGATTTTGAGTTCCTTACGTGGTTGGGCGTTATGGGAACCCCTTGACAGTTTGCTTTGAATAAAACTCCTCCAGCAAGGCCCAACTTTGGTTTTAACATTTGCCACCTAAGCCTTTTTCCGTTGGGTTTCCGGAGCCCGAGGGTCATCTTTATTTTAAACCCCTCGGGAAGTGCTCCTCCGAGTGTTGGTCCAAACTGGGCGATGTCCGGCGCCCCCTGGGCAACCAGGGTCTATGCCAACCTGATGTCTTGCCCATCCGATGTGCCTTGAGAGCGAGATACGTGCGACTCCTATTGGCATTTGTTGGCACATTGGGTGGCTTTGCTAGTCTTGTTTTACCATTGTCGAAATGTCTTGTAACCGGGATTCCGAGTCTGATCAGGTCTTCCTGGGAGAAGGAATATCCTTCGTTGACCATGAGAGCTTGTGATGGGCTAAGTTGGGACACCCCTGCAGGGGTTTGAACTTCCGAAAGCCGTGCCCACGGTTATGGGCAGATGGGAATCTGTTAATGTCCGGTTGTCGAGAACTTGACACTTAACTTAATTAAAATGCATCAACCGCGTGTGTAGCCGTGATGGTCTCTTCTCGGTGGAGTCCGGGAAGTGAAAACGGTTCTTGTGTTATGCTTGAACGTAAGTAGTTCAAGATCACTTCTTGATCACTTCTAGTTTCTCGACCGTGTGTTGCTTCTCTTCTCGCTCTCTTTTGCGTAAGTTAGCCACCATATATGCTAGTGCTTGCTGCAGCTCCACCTCACTACCTTTTTCCTACCCATAAGCTTAAATAGTCTTGATCTCACGGGTGTGAGATTGATGAGTACTCGTGACTCACAAAAACTTCCAAACAGTTGCATGTGCCGATGATACCAGTGCAGGTGACGCTACCGATCTCAAGTGGGAGCTCGATGAAGATCTTGATTGTTGTTTTGTTTCGTTTCTTGTTGATCAGTAGTGGAGCCCAGTTAGGACGATCGGGGATCTAGCATTTGGGGTTGTCTTCTTTTATTTTTGGTTCCGTAGTCGAATCTTGATTGTATTCTAGATGATGTATGTTTAACTTGTATTTGTGTGAATTGGTGATTGTAAGCCAACTCTTTATCCCATTCTTATTCAGTACATGGGATTGTGTCAAGATTACCCCTCTTGCGACAAACCTACCATGCGGCTATGCCTCTCAGTCGTTCCCCGACACGTGGGAGATATAGCCGCATTGTGGGTGTTACAGGGGAGTATTCATTTTTTTTGTGCGCAATAAGAAGGCACTTCCTTGCGTGCAAAGATATAGCTGGTGGGTCTAAGCTGTCAGCGGCGGTAGCGTTGTTTTCGCGAAATACAGAGACCCTTTCGGTGGGTCCCAGATGTCAAGTGGAAGAATCATTATTTTGCGCATAATAAGGAGGCATTTCCTTGTGTGCGGCCGGGGACCTAGCTGGAAGCCTCTCCACGTACATTCACTTCAGATGCATGTCGGTCATTGACCACATTGACCATACCGCGCCGAGAGCACCAGGGCGGTGGACGACAGCGAGGCCTAGGAAGGGAACGACACGGAGGCAGGGAAGACTCGGCAGTTGTTTCCCACGCGGAGGGTAGTACGACTATACGAGGGTTTACTAGTTCGTCTGTCGTCGCCGGAGAATAACGGCATGTGTGGGTGAGTAGTGGGATGGCTAGACCAGCGATGGGAGTACGGTGGGGCGGCGAGGCCTGCACGGCAGCACAGCCGGCCGCGGGGAGGTGGGAGCAGGTAGTGCCACCAGCGCTTGTTTGAGCAGCTAGAGCAGGAAGAGCAGAGATTGAAAAAGCACGACGGTCATTGGATGGACATCCAACAGTCACTGCTTGTGCGTTAACCTTTTTTTAGGAAAGCCTCAAATCTGTGGAAAACAACATACAGCCCATCTGCCATTATTTCTAATAATTTACAGCCCATTTGCTAATTCTTAAGGTTTTTTAAGAACCCATATTCTTTTTGTTAGCATTACAGCCCATATTGTGGCCATGGTTAAAAAATTGTATGAAATTTTGCATATTTCGGTGCGGTCCGAACTGTTTTTAATCCCAAAATTTCGAGTCACATTCAAACTGATGTTAAAAATAAATGTATATCAATATAAAATCCAATAAATTGTCCACGCATAAAAATCAATGCAATTTAAAATCTCAAAAGGAAAAAAAGAAATTTGAAACTAATTATCGGTTTGATGTGTTTTAAAAATGTACAGCCCATTTCTCATTACTGATAGGCCATTTTCTCGGCCAGCAGAATGAAGCTCTCCTCGTCTTGAAAGATTTGTAGCCCAACAGGCCTGACAAAGCGACTTCCTTGGCAAATCACAAAAAAACTGGGCTGTGGTCGTGGACCCAGCTGTCAGCCTCTCTACGTAAAGTACTCTTCCGATGGAAGTTGGTCGTTGACCACATTGACCACGCCGCGCCGAGAGCACCAAGGCGGTGGACGACGGCGAGGCCTAGGAAGGGGACGACGTGGAGCTGGGGAAGACACGGCAGTGGATGCCCACACGGAGAGGAGTACGAGGGTTCACTGGTTTGGCTGTGGTGTGAGGCTGTCATTGCTGAAGAATAACAGGCGGTGTGGCTGCATAGAGGGATGCCCTGGTCAGCGGTGGGAGTAGTAGGGGGCGGTGAGGCCTCCGCGGCATCACAGCCGGCCACGGGAGGCAGGAGCACGCGGCACGACCGACGCTGGTTTGGGCGGCTGGAGCAAGAAGACTAGAGGTTGAGGAAGCAGTACGGCCGTTGGATGAACATCGTACGGTAACTGGAGCTAGAATCGTTCATATTGACTAAGTTGACAAAGCCCTCCGTCCCCGTCAACTTGGTAGGCCCACAAGTCTGCCTCCCATTATGCTGGATTCCAGTTGGCAGGGGGAGTATTCCATTTTTTGTGTGTAATAAGGAGGCACTTCCTTGCGTGCGAAGATAGCTGGTGGGTACGACCTGTCAACGGGGGGCACATTTTTTGGCGAATTACAAAGGCCCTTCCGGTGGGTCCCAGATGTTACGTGGAGGAATCAAAGACTTGAGAAGGCGTACAAAACAAGCTAGTGTACAAGTAAAGAGACGTTGCTGAGTTTTAGAAAAAGGATAGACGTGCTCCTGTAGCTGGTTCGAATCCAAACCAAGACTATGACTATATATGGTGCTATGCTAATCTGCTAGTAATGAAACTGACATATCCAACGTTCGCTTCTCCTCTGCTCTACTTACTCTGCATAGCATCAGAAGCTATGGCCGCAGCTAACATGTCCGCTGGCTGCTCGTCCACCTGCTCCTCAGCAGGCAACAACCAAATATGCACCAAGTCGCTACCCATACTATCACCTGTGGGTCCCATCATACCCCCGCCGGCATCCACACCGCAGCCGGTTTCTCATCGGAACCCACTGCCGTTGGCGTGGTGCCACTGCAGCAAATCACGCAGAGTCATCCGCCGCGTCTCAACCACAATCCTCAACCCTGGCCGAGTCTTGTACAAATGCCCGAATCATGGGGTAATAATATGTTTAAGTGTTGTTCTGCTGCTTTCAGTTGCTGATTTTTTTTAATAGTTTGGTCGATGATCTTCCAATTTGATTCGTGCAGAAAAGGGAAGATTCGTGTGATTTGTATTTCTGGGAAGTTGCTGATGTGGGGGAGTGCAACTAAGCTGATTATTTGGTTAGCCAAGGAATCCCAATATCGGCAGGTTGGGGTGTTGGACAAGTAACTGAAGGAACGACAGAAGAGGAAGATGCAGAGCAAAAGCTTAAAGATGCAGTTCCTTTGATCATGGCCAAGCAATAGCTGCTGAACGGCCTTGATAGCAATGACAAGATGAAAGAGCTTGTGAAGATAATGGGCAAAATCGATGTGCTCTGTAGCATGATTATCTCTTTATTTGCAGTGTATGTAGCACTCGTGATGTATTCAGTGGCTATGACATGAGCACTCTGCTGAAACTAGTAATGAATGAAACCTGTGTAGCAGGCTGGGCGTAGTGTTGTGAACATCTAATGATTTCTATTAATGGAAATCAAGGGGTATCCCCTTTTCTCATAAATAAATAGTAGAGGCCCTTTTGGTAATAAATAAATAAATTAGCAGAGGCCCTGTCGGGTCAGCTTTGTTCTCATTCGAACACGTCGAGCAAATTGCACCCCAACAACAAACTATGTCATGAAATTCAAGTTTCACAGCCAAATATGATTACAACTAAACAACAATGTCATCATGTTTTAGTCGTCATACAATCACCAAACACAAATCATCATACATAACAAGTGATGTTCTCACAGGAAAATACTAAACAACATGTTCATCAGGTTTCAGTTGTCATAGCAAACACAATTTCACATAGTAGATAAAAAACGTCTTCTGAGAGGCAAATACCACAAAAGCAATGTAATCATCATCCGCAGCAGCAGCGTCAACATCTTCGCCATGTGTATCAATCTGAATCGTAATTCCCCACGGTGTCATGTTCTTCTTCGTCCTCAACATCCTTGAACGTTGGCTTCTTCTTGATGAACTGTTGTATGTCCACAATACAACAGGCAATCTTTTCACCGGCGTCATTGATATGATGGTTCTCAAAGATATTACGAACATCTGTGTTATCTTGTACATAAGGAGCAGTGTAAGCATCATGTTGTTGTGCAACTTCATTAAACGAATTCCTCTGCTCAAACCTTTGCAATACTCTCTAGTCATCGCTACGTGCAAATGTGTCTTCCAAGAAAAATACCTATGTTGCTTGATTTGCCAAAATAAAAGGCTCGTTGGTCTGGTACGCCGCCTTGACATTGATGGATTTGAAATAATCATCAGCTCTGGGTATTGCGATTCTGGAAAACAGGTTATACCAACGACAGCACAACAGAAGCACACACCGATGATCCTCGAAACTGGAGATATACTGCAACTGAACAATGTATGTTATGTTAGCATACATTTCAGTTGTCTCTTTGTCATACGTATCTGTGCTCATGATGGCACTGTTTTATGTCTTCCTGCCTATGTCGCGTGCAAGGGTGTTGTGTAACATGCCAAATTTTCAATTTGGAATGTTATACACTAAATCATCGTTGCATACCATATTTATTGCATTTTGGTTGATCCTAGAAATTTTTCGCAACTCAAGGACCCTCGGAGAGAGTTGGGGATTTCGTTATTTTCATATTTGAGTTGTCTCAAATTTTGAAAATAGGATCATTTGATTTTATTTATTTTATCTTCAATAATTTCTATTGCAAAAATATGAGAGAGGGAATAAAATGACTTTCCCAAAATAAAGAAATATTGAGGATTTAATAAAAAATCAAATAAGATTTTATTTGGTTTTATTTGCTATTTTATTTGAATTTAGGAAAAAAGCGTGTTTTTCAAAATTGCATTTAGGCCCCAAATAAATGTTCATCACGTGCGGCTTGATTTAGAAGCAGGGGAAAATTTATTTCGGGATTTTTGGAGTCCGTTTAGTATTTCTTTTGTTAGTTTTTTTGCGCTGAATTATTAAAAAAACGTCCGAACCGACCTAGGGGCCGTGCTAGGCCTAGACTCCCCGGACCCAGCCTTTATAAACCGCCGGCCCACCCGGGCCGAAACCCTAGCCGCCAGCGCCTGACCCCGCCACCGACGCCGCAGCCCA
>NC_057806.1:77264428-77269815 GCF_018294505.1 Triticum aestivum | reverse complement strand
CCGCCGGACCCAGCCGCCGCCGTCCCGCCGCCCGAGGTTTACCTCGATCCCGCCGCCAGTTTTCCCAGAAAAACCGTTCGGTTTTCGTCGTTTTTTTTACATCTGTTTTTTTATTACAACGTTTTTTTACGGTTTAGGCTAATTAGCGAGCGAGCGCTCGTTCGTTCGTTTTAACGAACGTGTTCATCGTTTAGATCCAGTTAACGAACGTTCGTTCGTTAAACTGTTCGTCGTTTTTCTTTTTCTCGGATTAAATCCGCGATTTTTTTATCGCGATTTCTGATCCGATTTTCGTTTTAGTATAACTTCCCGCTCGTTTATCGGAATTAGGCGATTCAAGCGCCTGGAGTTTCGTCTCGAAACCCTCTTTCCGTTTAACCAGCTTAAACAAGTTTTTGCTTCTGTAAAAATTGCCTTAGATCCAGAATAGTAAACAAAGCATGTTTCTTTTGTCGTTTGTCTTTTGTTGCTTCGTTCGATTTAATTCTTTTTGTAAACCGGAGTTCTTAAGTTGAACTTTATGGTTAGATCTCTTATTTGAGTTTTACCTGTGCATTAGTTGAGTACTTATTGTATGCTTGTTTGTTTGCGATAGAGTGCCCGAAGTGCGCCGCTTGCTACTTCGAATCGTTAGGTTTCCCGGATCATCAGCAAAGGCAAGTAACACTTTAATCATACCTTCTACTACCCAGTTTTATTGCATTAGATCAATCCTTACACATTGCATGATTAGGATCTAATTAAATTGTGGGTTTGGGAAGTAGTTGAGGTAGTACCTATTACCTGTTTATTATCAAACTTTTGGGAGTTACTTCTACGTTTGCTTATTATTGCTATGCTATGCTAGTAGACGTGGATTGGGTGAGTGATATCCATGACAGATGTGAGATTTTTAAATCAATGGTTTATCTAAGGTGGCAACTTAAATACACATTTGGGTGGATTGAGGTACCTGGGTATTCCAGGATTGCATGTTTTCTTTTGGACCGCCACCCACGCTCAAAGGGGTCATGAGATTATTCATGCTAGAAACTTCCGTGTGCAGCCACAAGCTATTATGGGCTCTAGCATAGTAGACTAAGTCGTGCGAACTCTTACAGTGGTAGACTAGCAGATGTAGGGGATGTAGGTGCTATGGTCTACCCATCGTAAGGTGCTAGCGCTTCTGAAAGACTATGTCTTGGTCATCTGTTTCTCAAACACCATGTAGTGCGAGAAATCCAATGGAGGAGATCGAGTCTTGTGGGGAAAAGTGCGCAAACCTCTGCAGAGTGTATAAACTAATCATGGTTAGCCGTGTCCCCGGTTATGGACAACTGGAGTATCTAGTACCTGGATTATCATGTGAGTCTCAGCAAGTTACTATAAAATTTAATTTGATGGGTTTGTTAATGATGTTACTTAATTGGGATTGAGAATGCTGTCAACCATTCTCAATGTTCAACAACCACCATAATAGTTAAATAAATGTATTCCTTTGCAGTAGGGAAAAATTGGCTTTACGCAAAACTGTAACCATAGAGCTTACCACCAGCCAAATATGCATATAGTATAGCTGTTTCATTCCATTATTCTCTATGTGTTACATTTCCAGCATATTCCATGTGCTGACCCGTTTTCGGGCTGCAACATTAATGTTGCAGACTTTTCGGATGATGATTAAGGAGTTTTAGGTCGTGGTTCTATACTCAGTGATGCCGTTGGAGTTGATGGACTCACTTATCTTCCAAGCCTTCCGCTGTTATCATTATTAGATGGCCTTAAGCCACATATTTTGTAATAAGATCTCTATTGAGACACTCGATGTACTAAGTGTGTGATTGCTACTCTATTATAAATCCTTCAAGTACTGTGTGGTGTCAGCATTACTGATCCAGGGATGACACCGGAGCACAGAGATTGGACCGTTTGAGGTCTGGTCGCTACATGTTGTAGTGCACATCTCCAACAACTCAAGATTCATAATGCCTTACCCGAGTATCAGGACCCATTGCTAGTGAGTAAAGGGCATCATTAACTGCCTGCCCATCCTCCCGCATCTTCTTAACCTATGGTTAGAAAATAGATAGGCTGATTATCTTATGTACTCAATATATTAAAAAAAACTGACAGTGCAATTCAAAAGATTACATGGCTCTTGAACCATTTCGCAAATCCTGCCATAACCAGTTTGTCAATGTTTCTTGGATTTTGTGGCAGTAACTCCTTTTTGTAGATGATGCACAACATAGTGATCACGTCAAACATCTAAATATATAAGAATGTGCTACAAGTTTAGTAGATTACGATGTATAAGTTGCAGTACTTAGCACTTACTTGATATAAGGTAGTATCTCAGGACAGTTATTCAACACATACCAAACCATTTTGTCCAAATCTTTAGGTTTGTCCTCTTGTCAACTCTTCCCTATAACTCGAACAGAATAATCGAAAATATTGAGCCCGGGATTGTCTTCATCCACCTCTTTGCTAAGCTGATCAGCTGTTTCAATGTATTTTGAGCAGAATGTCAACGCTTCTGTAGCAATGTAGGCCTCTGCAATGGAACCATCGGGTCTAGCTCTGTTCCTAACATAGCCCTTGAAAGTGCCTAGCCGCTTTTCAATAGGGTACATCCATCCATACTGTACTGGACCTCTAAGTATAGTGCCTCATCAGGTAGATGAACAGCCAAATGCACCATCACATCAAAGAAGGCTGGAGGATATATCTTTTCAAGGTCGCATAGGATAGTTGGTATCTTGTCTCTAAGATGCTCCAAAGCATCTATCCTGATATTTCTACTGTAGAGTTCCCTGAAGAATTGTCCCAACTCTGCAACTGCTCTGTATAAGTTAGGGCGGCCCAATCCTCTAAGGATAGGAGGTAAAACCCTTTGAAGTAGGATGTGGCAGTCATGAGTTTTCAACCCTTGTACCTTGTTTCCATCTGCACTGACTCTCCTTTCAGGGTTGGAAGCAAATCCATGTGGGAATCTCACACGTGACAGGACCTCGCAGAATTCTTTTATTTTTACCTTCTCCAAGACGTACACAGCTGGTGCCATATCCCGTGGTATACCTTCATCTTGCACCTGCAAATCATGTCTGATACCCAGGTGTGTCAAATCAATCCTACATTTTAAGATATCTTGCCTTCAATATTAAGAAGTGTGCCGATAATACTGTCACATATATTTTTCTCGATGTGCATCACATCAAGATTATGCCGCAGATCCAAATCTTTCCAATACTCCAAGTCCCACAAAGTAGACCTCCGGGTAAACAATAATCTCTCTTCTGCCCTACCACACTTCCTTCTCCCGCTACCATTACCAGGATGGTTTCCTGGTGTAATATGTCTGACCTTCTCTAATTCCACTTACAACTCATCGGCGGTGAGCCTCTTTGGTGCATCACGGTTTTCATGCTTTGCATTGAACACATGTCTTCGGTATTTTCTAGGATGCGGCTTGTCCTTGGCAAGGAAACGGCGGTGTCCAATGTAACAGGTCTTGCTAAGTATTGCGCATGACAGCGGATTCCTGTCACAGCGGACACATGCATTGTAACCATTTGTCGTTCGCCCTGACATAGTGCCCAAAGCCGGATAATCATGGATGCACCAAATTATAACAACACGCAAAAAGAAATTAGCTGGTGGGCTGCTATATAGGTCTCGAGTGAGAACACCCCTCCATAGCTATTGAAGTTCCTCCACAAGAGGCTCCATGAACAAATCAAAATCCTTTCCAGGACTTTTTGAACCTGGGATGAGCAAGGCCATCATGTAGTTTGATTCTTTGATGCAAACATTTGTAGGCATGTTGTAAGGGATAACAAGCACCGGCCACATGTTGTATGTGGCGCTCTGGTGGCCAAAAGGGTTAAATCCGTCTGAAGCTAAGCCAAGTCTAATGTTTCTCGGGTCAGCAGCAAACTTTTCGTGCTTCTAATTGAAGCTTTTCCACTCACTACCATGTGATGTATGGCTCATTACATTCTGATCTCTGTACTCCTAGTTCCTAGAATGCCACAATAGATCCTCTCTTGTTTCAACATCATGAAACAACCTCTGCAAGCTTGGTGTAATTGGAAAATGTCTCAGAACATTATGAGGAATCCTCTTCACAGCATCGCCATCTTTCCATCTTGATGATTTGCATTTCGGGTATTCACTTAAGTTTGCATAATCCTTCCAGAATAGAACACAATTATTCTTACAAACATGGATCATTGAAGGAAATATGCCCTAGAGGCAATAATAAAGTTATTATTTATTCCCTTATATCATGATAAATGTTTATTATTCATGCTAGAATTGTATTAACTGGAAACATAATACTTGTGTGAATACATAGACAAACAGAGTGTCACTAGTATGCCTCTACTTGACTAGCTCGTTAATCAAAGATGGTTGTGTTTCCTAGCCATACGCATGAGTTGTCATTTGATTAACGGGATCACATCATTAGGAGAATGATGTGATTGACTTGACCCATTCCATTAGCTTAGCACATGATCGTTTAGTATTCTGCTATTGCTTTCTTCATGACCCATACATGTTCCTATGACTATGAGATTATGCAACTCCCGTTTATTGGAGGAACACTTTGTGTGCTACCAAACGTCACAACATAACTGGGTGATTATAAAGGTGCTCTATAGGTGTCTCAAAAGGTACTTGTTGGGTTGGCGTATTTCGAGATTAGGATTTGTCACTCCGATTGTCGGAGAGCTATCTCTGGGCCCACTCAGCAATACACATCACTTAAGCCTTGCAAGCGTTGCAACTAATGAGTTAGTTGTGGGATGATATATTATGGAACGAGTAAAGAGACTTGATGGTAACGAGATTGAACAAGGTATTGAGATACCGACGATCGAATCTCGGGCAAGTAACATACCAATGACAAAGGGAACAACGTATGTTGTTATGCGGTTTGACCGATAAAGATCTTCATAGAATATGTGGGAACCAATATGAGCATCCAGGTTCCGCTATTGGTTATTGACCGGAGACGTGTCTTGGTCATGTCTACATAGTTCTCAAACCCATAGGGTCCGCACACTTAAAGTATCGATGATAGTTATATTATGAGTTTATATGTTTTGATGTACCGAAGATTGTTCGGAGTTCTGGATGTGATCAAGGACATAACGAGGAGTCTCGAAATGGTTGAGACATGAAGATTGATATATTGGACGACTATATTCGGACATCGGAATGGTTCCGGGGGTTATCGGATATATATACCAGAGTACCGGGGGGTTACCGGAACCCCCCGGAAGTTATTGGGCCTCATTGCCCTAGTTGGTGGAAGAGGAGAGGCGGTCAAGGGGTAGCCGCGCGACCCTCCCCCCACCCAAGTCTGAATTGGACAAGGAGGGGGGCGGCGCCCCCCCCCC
>NC_057806.1:77257328-77264198 GCF_018294505.1 Triticum aestivum | reverse complement strand
TCCTTCCCTCTCCTCTCCTAATCCAACAAGGAAAAGGGAGGGAGTCCTACTCCCGATGGGAGTAGGACTCCTCCTGGCACGCCCCTCCTGGCCGGCCACCTCTCCCCCCCCTTTCTCCTTTATATACGGGGGCAGGGGGCACCCTAGAGACACAACAATTGATTTGTTGATCTTTTAGCCATCTGTGGTGCCCCCCTCCACCATAGTCCACCTCGATAATACTGTAGCGGTGCTTAGTCGAAGCCCTGCGTCAGTAGAACATCATCATCATCACCACGCCGTCGTGCTGACGAAACTCTCCCTCAACACTCGGCTAGATCGGAGTTCGAGGGACGTCATCGGGATGAACATGTGCTGAACTCGAAGGTGCCGTGCGTTCGGTACTTGATTGATCGGATCGTGAAGACGTACGACTACATCAACCGCGTTGTGCTATCGCTTCCGATTTTGGTCTACGAGGGTACGTAGACAAGACTCTCCCCTCTCATTGCTATGCATCACCATGATCTTGCGTGTGCGTAGGAATTTTTTTTAAATTACTACGTTCCCCAATAGTGGCATCCGAGCTTGGTTTCAGGTGTACTTATCATATGCATGAGTAGAACACAAGTGAGTTGTGGGCTTTATAAGTCATACTGCTTACCAGCATGTCATACTTTGGTTTGGCGGTATTGTTGGATGAAGCGGCCCGGACCGACATTACGCGTACGCTTACGCAAGACTGGTTCTACTGACGTGCTTTGCACATAGGTGGCTGGAGGGTGTCAGTTTCTCCAACTTTAGTTGAACTGAGTGTGGCTACTACAGGTCCTTGCGAAGGTTAAAACAGCACCAACTTGACAAACTATCGTTGTGGTTTTGATGTGTAGGTAAGAACGGTTCTTGCTAAGCCCGTCGCAGCCACGTAAAATTTGCAAAAACAAAGTAGAGGGCGTCTAACTTGTTTTTGCAGGGCATGTTGTGATGTGATATGGTCAAGACATGATGCTAAATTTTATTGTTGAGATGATCATGTTTTGTAACTGAGTTATCGGCAACTGGCAGGAGCCAAATGGTTGTTGCTTTATTGTATGCAATGCAATCGCCCTGTAATGCTTTACTTTATCACTAAGCAGTAGCGATAGTCGTAGAAGCATAAGATTGGCGAGACGACAACGATGCTACGATGGAGATCAAGGTGTCGCGCCGGTGACGATGGTGATCATGACGGTGCTTTGGAGATGGAGATCACAAGCACAAGATGATGATGGCCATATCATATCACTTATATTGATTGCATGTGATGTTTATCTTTTTATGCATCTTATCTTGCTTTGATTGACGGTAGCATTATAAGATGATACCTCACTAAATTATCAAAGTATAAGTGTTCTCCCTAAGTATGCACCATTACGAAAGTTCTTCATGCTGACACACCACGTGATGATTGGGTGTGATAGTCTCTACGTTCAAATACAACGGGTGCAAAACAGTTGCACACGCGGAATACTCAGGTTAAACTTGACGAGCCTAGCATATAACAGATATGGCCTCGTAACACGGAGACCGAAAGGTCGAGCATGAATCATATAGTAGATATGATCAACATAGTGATGTTCACCATTGAAACTACTCCATCTCACGTGATGATCGGACATGGTTTAGCTGATTTGGATCACGTGATCACTTAGAGGATTAGAGTTATGTCTATCTAAGTGGGAGTTCTTAAGTAATATGATTAATTGAACTTAAAATTATCATGAACTTAGTATCTGATAGTATCTTGCTTGTCTATGTTGATTGTAGATAGATGGCCCGTGTTGTTGTTCCATTGAATTTTAATGTGTTCCTTGATAAAGCAAAGTTGAAAGATGATGGTAGCAATTACACGGACTGGGTCTGCAACTTGAGGATTATCCTCATTGCTGCACAAAAGAATTACGTCCTGGAAGCACCGCTAGGTATACCACCTGCTCTAGCAACTGCAGACATTGTGAACGCCTGGCAGTCATGTGTTCATGACTACTCTATAGTTCAGTGTGCCATGCTTTATGGCTTAGAAGCGGGACTTCAACGACGTTTTGAACATCATGGAGCATATGAGATGTTCCAGGAGTTGAAGTTAATACTTCAAGCAAATGCCTGGATTGAGAGATATGAAGTCTCCAATAAATTCTACAGCTGCAAGATGGAGGAGAATAGTTATGTCAGTGAGCATATACTCAGAATGTCTGGGTACTGCAATCATTTGATTCAACTGGGAGTTAATCTTTCGGATGATAGCATCATTGACAGAATTCTTCAATCACTGCCACCAAGCTACAAGAGCTTCGTGATGAACTATAACATGCAAGGGCTGGATAATATGATTCCCGAGCTCTTCGCAATGCTAAAGGCTGCGGAGGTAGAAATCAAGAAGGAGCATCAAGTGTTGATGGTCAATAAGACCACCAGTTTCAAGAAAAAGGGCAAAGGGAAGAAGAAGGTAAACTTCAAGAAGAACGGCAAACAAGTTGCTGCTCAAGAGAAGAAACCCAAGTCTGGACCAAAGCCTGAGACTGACTGCTTCTACTTCAAGCAGACTGGTCACTGGAAGCAAAACTGCCCCAGGTATTTGGCGGATAAGAAGGATGACAAGGTGAACAAAGGTATATGTGATATACATGTTATTGATGTGTACCTTACTAATGCTCACAGTAGCACCTGGGTATTTGATACTGGTTCTGTTGCTAATATTTGCAACTCGAAACAGGGGCTACGGATTAATTGGCTAAGGACGAGGTGACGATGTGCGTGGGAAATGGTTCCAAAGTCGATGTGGTCGCAGTCGGCACGCTACCTCTACATCTACCTTCGGGATTAGTTTTAGACCTGAATAATTGTTATTTGGTGCCAGCGTTGAACATGAACATTATATCTGGATCTTGTTTGATGCGAGATGGTTATTCATTTAAATCAAAGAATAATGGTTGTTCTATTTATATGAGTAATATCTTTTATGGTCATGCACCATTGAAGAGTGGTATATTCTTATTGAATCTCGATAGTAGTGATACACATATTCATAATATTGAAGCCAAAAGATGCAGAGTTGATAATGATAGTGCAACTTATTTTTGGCACTGCCATTTAGGTCATATCGGTATAAATTGCATGAAGAAACTCCATACTGATGGACTTTTGGAACCACTTGATTATGAATCACTTGGTACTTGCGAACCATTCCTCATGGGCAAGATGACTAAAACATCGTTCTTCGGAACTATGGAGCGAGAAACAGATTTGTTGGAAATCATACATACAGATGTGTGTGGTCCGATAAATATTGAGGCTCGCAGCGGGTATCATTATTTTCTCACCTTCACAGATGATTTGAGCACATATGGGTATATCTACTTAATGAAACATAAGACTGAAACATTTGAAAAGTTCAAAGAATTTCAGAGTGAAGTTGAAAATCATCATAACAAGAAAATAAAGTTTCTACGATCTAATCGTGGAGGAGAATATTTGAGTTACGAGTTTGGTCTTCATTTGAAACAATCCGGAATAGTTTCGCAACTCACGCCACCCAGAACACCATAGCGAAATGGTGTGTCCAAATGTTGTAATTGTACTTTACTAGATATGGTGCGATCTATGATGTCTCTTACTGATTTACCGCTATCATTTTGGGGTTATGCTCTAGAGACAGTTGCATTCACGTCAAATAGGACACCATCAAAATCCATTGAGACGACACCTTATGAACTATGGTTTGGCAAGAAACCAAAGTTGTCGTTTCTTAAAGTTTGGGGCTGCGATGCTTATGTGAAAAACCTTCAACCTGATAAGCTCGAACCCAAATCGGAGAAATGTGTCTTCATAGGATACCGAAAAGAGACGGTTGGGTACACCCTCTATCACAGATCCAAAGGCAAGACTTTTGTAGCTAAATTTGGAGTTTTTCTAGAGAAGGAGTTTCTCTCGAAAGAAGTGAGTGGGAGGAAAGTAGGACTCGATGCGGTAATTGTACCTGCTCTCTTATCGGAAAGTAGTTCATCACAGAAACCGGTTTCAGCGACACCTACACCAATTAGTGAGGAAGTTAATGATGATGATCATGAAACTTCAGATCAAGTTGTTACTGAACCTCATAGGTCAACCAGATTAAGATCCGCACCAGAGTGGTATGGTAATCCTGTTCTCGAAGTTATGTTGCTAGACCAGGACGAACCTATGAACTATGAAGAAGTGATGGTGAGCCCAGATTCCGCAAAATGGCTTGTGGCCATGAAATCTAAGATGGGATCCATGTATGAGAACAAAGTGTGGACTTTGGTTGACTTGCCCGATGATCGGCAAGCCATTGAGAATAAATGGATCTTCAAGAAAAAGACCGACGGTGACGGTAATGTTACTGTTTATAAAGCTTGACTTGTTGCAAAAGGTTTTTGACAAGTTCAAGGGGTTGACTATGATGAGACCTTCTAACCCGTAGCGATGCTTAAGTCTGTCCGAATCATGTTAGCAATTGCTGCATTTTATGATTGTGAAATTTGGCAAATGGATGTCAAAACTGCATTCCTGAATGGATTTCTGGAAGAAGAGTTGTATATGATGCAACCGGAAGATTTTGTCGATCCAAAAGGGGCTAACAGAGTGTGCAAGCTCCAGCGATCCATTTATGGACTGGTGCAAGCCTCTCGGAGTTGTAATAAGCGCTTTGATAGTGTCATCAAAGCATTTGGTTTTATACAGACTTTTGGAGAAGCCTGTATTTACAAGAAAGTGAGTGGGAGCTCTGTAGCATTTCTGATATTATATGTGGATGACATATTGCTGATTGGAAATGATATAGAATTTCTGGATAGCATAAAGGGATACTTGAATAAGAGTTTTTCAATGAAATACCTCGGTGAAGCTGCTTATATATTGGGCATCAAGATCTATAGAGATAGATCAAGACGCTTAATTGGACTTTCACAAAACACATACCTTGACAAAGTTTTGATGAAGTTCAAAATGGATCAAGCAAAGAAAGGGTTCTTGCCTGTGTTACAAGCTGTGAAGTTGACTAAGACTCAATGCCCGACCACTGCAGAAGATAGAAAGAAAATGAAAGATGTTCCCTATGCTTCAGCCATAGGCTCTATCATGTATGCAATGTTGTGTACCAGACCTGATGTGTGCCTTGCTATTAGTTTAGCGGGGAGGTACCAAAGTAATCCAGGAGTGGATCACTGGACAGCGGTCAAGAACATCCTGAAATACCTAAAAGGACTAAGGATATGTTTCTTGTTTATGGAGGTCACAAAGAGCTCATTATAAATGGTTATGTTGATGCAAGCTTTGACACTGATCCGGACGATTCTAAATCGCAAACCGGATACGTGTTTACACTGAACGGTGGAGCTGTCAGTTGGTGCAGTTCTAAACAAAGCATCGTGGCGGGATCTACGTGTGAAGCGGAGTACATAGCTGCTTCGGAAGCAGCAAATGGATGAGTCTGGATGAAGGAGTTCATATTCGATCTAGGTGTCATACCTAGTGCATCAGGTTCAATGGAAATCTTTTGTGACAATACTGGTGCAATTGCCTTGGCGAAGGAATCCAGATTTCACAAGAGAACCAAGCACATCAAGAGACGCTTCAATTCCATATGGGATTTAGTCGAGGTGGGAGACATAGAAATTTGCAAGATACATACGGATCTGAATGTTGCAGACACGTTGACTAAGCCTCTTCCACGAGCAAAACATGATCAGCACCAAGACTCCATGGGCGTTAGAATCATTACTATGTAATCTAGATTATTGACTCTAGTGCAAGTGGGAGACTGAAGGAAATATGCCCTAGAGGCAATAATAAAGTTATTATTTATTTCCTTATATCATGATAAATGTTTATTATTCATGCTAGAATTGTATTAACCGGAAACATAGTACTTGTGTGAATACATAGACAAACAGAGTGTCACTAGTATGCCTCGACTTGACTAGCTCGTTAATCAAAGATGGTTACGTTTCCTAGCCATAGACATGAGTTGTCATTTGATTAACGGGATCACATCATTAGGAGAATGATGTGATTGACTTGACCCATTTCGTTAGCTTAGCACACGATCGTCTAGTATTCTGCTATTGCTTTCTTCATGACTCATACATGTTCCTATGACTATGAGATTATGCAACTCCTGTTTACCGGAGGAACACTTTATGTGCTACTAAACGTCACAATGTAACTGGGTGATTATAAAGGTGCTCTACAGGTGTCTCCGAAGGTACTTGTTGGGTTGGTATATTTCGAGATTAGGATTTGTCACTCCGATTGTCGGAGAGGTATCTCTGGGCCCACTCGGTAATGCACATCACTATAAGCCTTGCAAGCATTGAAACTAATGAGTTAGTTGCAGGATGATGTATTACAGAATGAGTAAGGAGACTTTCAAGTAACGATATTGAACTAGGTATTGAGATATCGATGATCGAATCTTAGGCAAGTAACATACCGATGACAAAGGGAACAACGTATGTTGTTATGCGGTTTGACCGATAAAAATCTTCGTAGAACATGTGGGAGCCAATATGAGCATCCAGTTTCCGCTATTGGTTATTGACCGGAGACGTGTCTCGGTCATTTCTACATAGTTCTCGAACCCGTAGGGTCCACACGCTTAAAGTTTCGATGACAGTTATATTATGAGTTTATATGTTTTGATGTACCGAAGATTGTTTGGAGTCCCGGATGTGATCACGGACATAACGAGGAGTCTCGAAATGGTCGAGAAATGAAGATTGATATATTGGACGACTATATTCGGACACCGGAATGGTTCCGGGGGTTATCAGATATATACCGGAGTACCGAGGGGTTACCGGACCCCCCCCCCCGGACGTTATTGGGCCTCAT
>NC_057806.1:77226873-77256844 GCF_018294505.1 Triticum aestivum | reverse complement strand
AGTCCTACTCCCGGTGGGAGTAGGACTCCTCCTGGTGCGCCCCTACTGGCCGGCCGCCTCTCCCCCCTTGCTCCGTTATATACAGGGGCAGGGGGCACCATAGAGACACAACAATTGATATGTTGATCTTTTAGCCATGTGTGATGTCCCCCTCCACCATAGTCCACCTCGATAATACTGTAGCGGTGCTTAGGCGAAGCCCTGCGTCGGTAGAACATCATCATCGTCACCATGTCGTCGTGCTGATGAAACTCTCCCTCAACACTCGGCTGGATTGGAGTTTGAGGGACGTCATCGGGCTGAACGTGTGCTGAACTCGGAGGTGCCGTGCGTTCGGTACTTGATCGGTCGGATCGTGAAGACGTACGACTACATCAACCGCGTTGTGCTAACGCTTCCGCTTTCGGTCTACGAGGGTACGTGGACAACACTCTCCCCTCTTGTTGCTATGCATCACCATGATCTTGCATGTGAGTAGGAAATTTCTTGAAATTACTACGTTCCCCAACAATCATATCATATCCAATTCCAACGCACGAAGGAAATTCTTCATTTTACTGTAGGTGTGTGGCAGCTCAGACGCATCTGGGAAAGCTTTGCGGAAAGCAGCCAACATCGCATCAAATGATTTGTTGGTCATCCGCTCAGATGTCTTCACCTGAAGAAAGGTGACCATAGCTGAGAATATTGACAGCTTATTTCCTAGGGTGACAGCCACGTTGCATTGTTCCAACATGCGGGCCCACCATTTTTCTTCTGTAGGTGAAAGTTCACAGAATGCACGAGCATTTCGTAGCATTTTTCTATGCTGGTCAAACTCACTGGCTCCACCACCACCTCCTCCTCCTCTTCCACCTGAGCATCAGGCAGATCAAGATGGTGATCTGCTGCTCCACATAGTCAATAACATTGACATTCACAACTTCACCATGATGAATCCACCTAGTATATGTGACCGACATCCCATACAAGTATAGATGATTTTGCACAGTTAATTGGGGTCTTGTAACTGAATTCATACAGCTGCTACACGGGCAGAGCACATCTGATTTTGGACCACCGTACTCAGCTCTGATAAAGTTCATGAAGTTTTCAACCCCCTCGATATATGCAGCGGAGAATCTCCAAGCAGAAGTTATCCAAGTCTTGTCCATCTGTTAGACATACAAATTCATTCTTCTACTGGATATTACAGGAAAACATATATGCTTGTTTATGAAGTCCAGAAAAAAATACCTAGGTCGATGTCTAAAGCTATGGCTAGATATTTGTACGAGCAGATCTAAGTAACAAAATATATGTAAAGCTAATTCAGCAAACAGATTTGAGTGCTAAATTATGGCAGGTTGTTTCAGCAGTCAATGAGGCCGAGCACACAGCCATTGAACTATCGAAGGCCATCGCAGCAACAAAGATCGAGTATAAAATGGTGTAGAGCTATTTCACCTAACAGATTGGCTACTAGACCATGGCAATATACGTCACAATAAATATATGGCAGGATATTTTAGCAACTAATCAGCCTTGGCATGCCATCTCGGCTAAGCAGATTGAGTGCAGAACAGGGCAAGGAAGCTTCTTAAGCAGAGCATATTGACTGTAAACTAGTACTTCGACAAACAGTGAGATTAACAGCGTCTATCAGCTAACATTCAGCGCTACACCGACATGCATGGGACCTCAGTATAAAATGTGCGCACCGTGGGAGAAGCTGACCGCCGTGCGTCTCCACACGAACGTCGCCAGCAGTGGCAGCGCTGACCGTCGTGCGCCTCCAAAAGAACATCGCCAGCGGTGGCGGCGCGGCTACAGGACGGCAGTCTACGAGAGCGTACTGTGGGAGTGAGAGGATCACCGTCCGTCCCCCTCGACGAACCACAGCATCGACGTATCGGCGCGGCAGGGAGGGTGGCTTTGGCGGATCGAATGGAGTGGAGGGGGATGGGGGGAGGGGGTTTGGGGAATATTATTGGCTATGTGGCCGAAGGGCGGTCCAATCAAGGATTTGGGGGGAATTTTTGGGTGGGGGAGGATTTTTGCACGGTGGGCGGGGGGAGTTTGGCGCATGGTCGGTTTCTCCAAGTGCATTCCCACGTGTCAGTGAAGAGGCAAGCCGAAGCACGTTCTGTTTGCGTGAGCCGTGTGTAGGACCAAACGTGTGCGGGGTGCAATGTGACTGCGACAGGGGTGCTGTGAGTGTGCCGCCTTTTTCCTTTTAAACTAGGTGCTTCACCCCCTCAAAGCAAAACTTGTTGCTTCGCGCGATCCATCGATACTACGAGTACTACTAGTAATCCGGTAATCCCGACTAAAACTGAACGGTCGGGTCTTTTCCCGCGTGATATGCTGGGAGGTTGGCTTAGTTGGGTTTTTAGGAAGAGTAATGCTACACCTACATAATCCCAGTTACGTAATTAATGTAATGTGAAACGTGTGAGCTGTTGATTGTAGATTGGGGGAGGGAGGGGCCCACCACCATGAAAATCAGGGGAGGAGAGAGAGAGGCAATTTACGTTAACCCTTTCGTAGGTTCCCGTAGATGTAGAAAGATGTGAAATGCGTGAATGTGTAGTGGACGTACTATTGGAGTGCCTAAGATACATTGTGTATGTATAGACCCTATGTGTTTATTTTACTTTGCATGTTTGCTTTGCCTCGTTTAATAAAAAGCGGAGTTGGTGATGATGGTGTGCCTATCATCCTGCAATATAGGCCGTCCGATCTATATCTAACAGATAGGAAGGAAACTATGACAATTTACCCGCACTCCTCTCCACATTTGCAGATAAGGCCTTCCATCATTCATCCTTTTCTCCCACAAGATCTTGATATTCCGTGCAATGCACGGGCATCTTGCTAGTACTCCTACAATATACTATATTATTGCGAAAGTTCATATACACCGGCCGAGATTAATGCTAACACGGCAGATTTTCATTACATTTCGAACTTTTATAGGACAAAAAAATAAAAGAAACTCGACCCTAAACCTATTCTACGACGGTGACCAACGTCCTCCATCTGTGATCTCTATGTACGGGGGCGGGGTTCAAGACCCGTGAAGTGAAGGTGCAGTCTTCGGTAAGGAAGAGTAGAACACGACATACGGACCGGCCAGTTGGCACACCATGCCCTGCCGCCTCTCATGCCCTACTCATCCTCGAAGGAGTCCCCGACCTCGGCGGTGCCGGACGTTGGACGGCGGCAAGTAGGACGCGTGGCTGACGGTGCTCCCGTCGTCGGCCGCCAGCGTGGCCACCGCTTATGCGGTCGCGTCTGGCTACGCCGCTATTGCATCGCGAGAGGCGACTTGAGAGAGGGCGGCGACCCCGAGCTTCATCCCCGAAGACAAGCTCTCCCTTACAGCATTCGCGCTCGCGGTCATGGTGGATGTGGTTCCAGGTAGGAGGACGATGCGCTATCGTGTGGAGGTTAGCTGGGCGTTGCCGCTTTAAGTAGCGCATTCCAATGAGGCCAAGCGTCCTGGTGCGTCATTAAGTCACCGGAGTTGGTTCCTCGGGCACCAAGCCACTTAACGATGGCATACGGACGGACGGCATGAATGCGGACAGCTGGCGCTGACTGGGAACGCACCGCACGACGGTGTGAGGGACGAGGGTTTTTGGTGTGCCAGGGTAGTCCGCTACGGTCGTGGAAACGTTGGAGATGCCCTTTGCTCACATGTGATCGACGCATGTCATTGAAAAAGCAAGATGACCCGGCATGGTCTTAGGTCCTGAGGATGCAGTTCGCCACGCTACACCACTCCGCGGACGCGTCCTGGCGCCCCGTGCATCCTCGATGAGCCGGGTGTTGGGGTGTGTTTGGATTGTGGCCAAAGTGCACCTTACCAAAATTTTGGTCATGACCCAAAGATTGGTCTTTGTTTGGATGGTTGCCATTCTTTTTGGCATGCCAATGAACTCTAGCCAACTCTAGTTCATTTTTCTTGCCAATGTCGACCAAATCATGGGCAACCATAATTTTGGCTACCCAATGCTTTGATGGGGCAACCTTGGGCACAAACCAAACATACTGTTGGTCATGCCGCATCACTAAAGTCACCCTCGGCACACTGAAACCGACCGTGTCTAACGACGATGAGCGTGTCGCTCACCGCGGTCGCCGTGTCCAGAGGCGGTGCTGGAGATGCGCCACGTTGTTGGCCCCCACGACCCACATGAACGGTTGCCGATGATGAGGAGGTCGTGGGCCAGCTCCTCCATTGGACAAGTCTACGCTACATCGTCCTGAAAGGTGTGCCCCACATGTCGGTTTCCCTATTTTCCCGGCCATATTCCAGTGTCAGTGCTCTGTGTTGCGCATTAGGCCTTTCACTATGTAGGCCAAGCGAGACAACTTATTGTTTATTTGAGCCGTTCAACTATAATCATGTGGCGTTTGCTTATTTTTCATTCCTCTCCAACCCTCTTCTCCATCGATCATGTCGCCCTCCGGTCGAGTCCACCCTCCCGCATGCCTCATTTGAACATTCCGTTGAGTATCATTCTCATGTGGGCCTAGACCATGCTTGTTTTCCAATGTTTTGTAGTTTGTCCGACATGCATGCATACAAACAAACGGTTCGTTTAAAGTTTAACTTTGCCTCCACTACTTGTCACTTCGTGTCTTAGTTTTTACATCCTATTCGGTTCATGCCCGGACACATGTTGACGAGATCGATTGATGTTTAGAGATCAATTCCATGTCATGCAAGGAGATAAAGGTTTGGTCTGTTTCTATGATAGAAATGACTCGTGGGGGTCTGCGGGGATCAGAGGGAGTATATTGTACGTTCATAAGCGAAACAAACATATTGTACCCACCCTAGTCCTCTTTCAATCGATCTTCGGACCTCGAGATGAAATCAAGAGAGAACGATTGGGGGCATGTGTGATACCTAAGGCCGTTTCAAAATTTTGAACCGGTGATCATAGCATCCGCAAATCATATATAAAGGGTATTCAATGTTTATTTCGTTTTTGAACGTACAATATACTTCCTCCTATCCTTTCTAGTTTACATATAAGTTTTATGTGTAGTCAAAGTATCTCTACTTTGATCAAAAAAGTATCAACATTCAACAATGCCCAATCAATATTGTTAGATTCGTACGTACTCCTAGATTTGTACTCGAGATGGTTTCCAATTTGTTTTAAACCACGTGAATGTGCTTGTTCTCGCGCATGCTCTTCCTACTAGAATTTCGCCACGTATAGCCAGTCCAATAGTAACTTTTTTTAAGCTCCCTCTCCAATAGTACTAGTGGAGTACTGACAACATCTGTACTAGAGTATGCAGTGCTCATAGTAGTACTCCCTCCTTCCTTTTTATATAGGGCCTATGTGGAGGAGAGAGATGTGAAAAAGTAAGGGGAGTGAGCTCTCATGCAAGAGCCTAGCTATATACGCATTTCTAGTTAAATACAATAAATATGAAGAAAGAGATGGAGAGGAGATGGAAAAAAGTACTAATACAATAGCCGACCTTATAAATTTTTTTGCGGGAAATAGCCAACCTTATAGCCCACACTACTTTATGAGTGCATATAATAGATGATGGCTATAGATGACATGGCAGTTCCTTATAGCCATCGACTGGCTATATTATTAACCATGCTCTAATGTGTTTTTCAAAACTGCATTTGACTATTGACAAGATTAATAGTACATGAGATGTATAATTTGAAAATTATATCATTGAAAGCTCCTTTCACATACGAATTTGACCATATGTTTGTGTAAGTTGCATGTCATATATTATTACTCTAACATTCGGTCAAACTTAGCCTCGAAAAATGCATTAGCCCCTGTATAGTAAATGGAAGGATGGAGTAGTAGTGGAAGTGGATCCTCTGACGTAGGTATCCCTGCCTTACCCTCCCTTTCGGTCACTTACTGGCAGACCCCATGCTTGCTAGGCCCCACATGTAAGTTACTCAATGGGTTCGTCCATGTCAGGTGACCCTCATCCGTGGTATACTCCCTCTATTTTTATTTACTCTGCATAAAACGGAGGGAGTTGTAGTATAAATGACGCGGGCGGGGGAGGGGGAGGGATGTCGGTTTGCTCTCAATAGCAGTCCCACAAGTGAGCGAAAACACAAGACGAAGCACGTTCCATTCGGTGAGCGACATGGAGGGTCCAGCGTGCCAAGATGCAACGCGAATGCGACAAGAGCGATGTACACTCAAAACTTATTTACCGGTCATCACCGGAACCACTATTCACACAAGAACCTTCACTGCTCGGCCTACGCCAGCCACTGCCCTAAAACCACACCTAATCTCCAGCCCCTTCCCCCACCTTTCGATCCCCTAGCTCGCATCAAGCGTCCCCTAGTTCGCCGTAAAGCCATGGTGCGCTGCAAGATCACGTACTACAAGATGCTGACGTTGGAGCGCCGCGCAGAAATCACGGCGGTGGTCGGCGCCACAGACCTCCGTTCCCAAGCTCGCTTTGCGGTGGGACAATCCCCGAGTTCTCTAGAGCCAAGCTACGAGGTGGAGGAAGCCGATCCAGTGTTCATGGTGGAGGTCGCGGCGCAAAAGGCCCCCGATGGGTATGAGATGATGGACGTCGACTTCGTTCCAGCGTTCGAGTCCACCATGGTACAACCTAGCAATACTAAAGGATGACTGGGAGGCAGAGGCTTAACTCGACGAGGAGCGCACGCATGCCGCTGCCATCGAGGCTCTCCTGCAGGCGGAACCGGATGTCGTGGATGTGAACCGAGCGGCGGAGGCTCAACTCGAGGCGGAGCGCGTGGATGCCGCTGCCATCCAGGCCCTCCTGCAGGCGGAATTGGATGTCCTAGACTTGAATCGGGCGGCAGAGGCTCAACTCGATGCAGAGCGTGCGGATGACGCTCTCATCGAGGCCCTCCTGCAGGCAAAACCGGACGTCCTGGACTTGAACCGGGCGGCGGAGGCTCGACTCGACACGGAGCGCGCGGATGTCGCAGCCATTGAGGCCCTCCTGCAGGCAGAACTGGGCGTCCTCGACTTGAATAGGGTGGTGCTCTCTTCTGTGCAGAGCGCCCGCACGCTCCGCGTGAACGAGTAGCTGGGGGGCGAGGACAACCACGGTGCGGAGACACATCCCGGTAGCTACCACTGGTTCACGCTGACAGACAAAGATGACGAGGCCGTCTCGTTCTGCGAGCAGTGATAGTTTTTATTTATTTATGTTGTTTTTATGGATCTTTTGCTGTGTAAAAACATATATTGTTATGCAAGCCGCCTGACTTGGGTCAGTCTACCATTTCAGACGGTTGGATGAATATCCTACGTCTCCTAACACTTCTTCCTCACCTCTTCTTCTTCCCCAACAGACCACCGCACGGGCCGTACGGATACTTCCCAACATGCGGATGGATAAACATACTCTATGAATTAAAATTATGTTTCAGCGGTAGGATGGCTGAGTTTGGTTTGTTCACATGCGACAACACGTGTCAGTGAGGGTGTGTTCCCTTGGTTGGGTTTGTGGCGTGCAGGAGCGGCTATGTGAGGGTGCGGTGCGACCGCGGCGTGCAGGAGCGACCGTGTGAGAGTGTGGTGCGACCGCGATAGCCGTGCTCAAGTGTACCTCATTTTCATTTTGAAAACTTTAGGCAAGCTTGGCAAAAATGTGTGGCGAAGTATGGCAATGCAAGGCCTAGACCCAAACAGGATAAGTACTACGTACTACGTACTAGGAGTACTAGTGTTAAAAAAGAAAGGCTGGGTTTTCCTTCGCGGGATTAATCGATACAAATCCTCGTTTCACGTGTCAATTAATGCGTATTTTTTTCTCCAAAGCCCAAAGAGCTAACCATCTCACTCCTCATCGCTTGATTAATGCAGCGCCATCAAACCAACCTTCTCACTTCCGCATGCATGCAGGGGATATTAATGTCCTTGGTTGCTAGTACGAGGCAAACCCCATCAATTTTGCCTCGATTAGTGTTAGTGGCCTTTTGCAAATTGTAATTTTGATATACTGTCCTTGTGTACAAAAAAATGGAGGTAGTAACTATATTTGACTTCCTTCCCCATTGCAGTGATGTCGATGATATCTCGAACATTGTGGTTTGGCGAAGTGCGTTCGATGGAGAACACCATTGAGGGAGACCATGGTAAGTCATTCGCAAGTTCCGCCTGCAAGACGAGACAACCGCCCTATTTGCATCCAGGAAGTCCGTTGAACCAAAGGACGCGTAAATGTACTAGTACTGCTCATACACAATAGCGTCTTCTGTCCAGCTTAGTGCGGTGAGATGGTTTCTCGAAGAAGACGATGGAGAAGCGGAGTCAGCGAAGAGTGAAATGATGGTTTCTTCGTCCGTTCTTTGTGAGTTGACACCTCACTGCCTTGTGATTTGTGATAGAAGGTACAAGGGAGTAGACTCTGTGCTCTATACTGTACATGCGTCCAAGCACGGGAGAAAGAGGATAGACGTTGCATTTTTCTATTCCTTCAATCAATCAATTAGGGAGCTTCGGTTCCATCCTTTTGGCTTTGGGAACACCATCCACAATGGTTCCCACGATGCCAAAAGCTATTTCACATTTGCCTACACATTGTGGATGCCCTTAACCGTACCACTTGGTTTTGCTCCTGTGTACTATCTATACAAATCTCAATTATATTGATCTAAAAAATTATAGAATCAAGATTAGTAAAAAGGAGGTGATTTTGCCGCGCGGATGGCGGGGGAGGTTTCTTATTTTTAGAGGATGTTGTCCTGGCGCTTTGGTAACATGCGGTCCCATGTGTCGGTGCTTTACCAAGCCAATCCGCGTCCCACATGAGACAGAACAACGGCAGAAGCAACACGTGGTTAACTTGAAGAAGATGAGGGAGAAGCTGATTCAGCACGAGTGAAATGATGGTTGCTTCATCCCTCCAACTTATTTTTTTAGCATTATTACTTCATTCCTCCAACTTAACTGCGAGAAAGGTGCAGCTTTGTGATTAGACGCCTCATTCCTCATTACTACGTCGGCGCCATGACTAGGTGCTTCACCCCGGCTGCTCGGCACTGTATTCCGGTATGTCACGTGGACCCGGTAGCTTGATGTCCCATATGTCGGCGAAAGGGAATAGAAGATTTATGAACGTGAGCACTCCACTCTTATGACGGAGGAGTACACGACACGACAGCCCAGTGAACTTTCACTTGTACTGTATAGTACTATAGTTTTGCTGTTTCGCACGATCCATCGATACAAACCCGATTAAACAGGAAAGGGCGGGATTTTTCCCGCACGGTATATGATACTGGCCATACATTTCAAAGGCAATTTTAATGTATGAAAACTGAATAATTAAGTAACAATATGATATCTAGTAAAACTAAAAACACATATGATTTATTGTGTCAGAGTGTAGTAGTAGTGTATTGCATAGTTGTTAGATGTAACATGCGAGAACGTGTAGAGATGTAGTTTTGGAGGGCCTATAGAGATAAAAGCGTAATACGTTCACCGAACGTCAGAATAAGTTGATTACGGTCACTATATACGTTTTGCGGTGATTATATGGTCACTTGCTCACGGTTCAGCATCGGATTGCACTCTGTTGACCGGCCAAATAGTCTGCGTGGCACCATGTTGACCAGTTAAATTGACCACGTTCCTTGTGGGTCCCGCCTAACAGTTCGCATAGGGAAAAGGTCAGATAAACACAAATTTACGCAGGCGCGACAAGACTCCAACCCGTGCACGGGAATCACCTGGTTGTGTATGTGTCTGTCAGGGCCTGATGTGTGTGAATGCATGTGTAGGTTGAGCACTTGAGCGTGAGAGTGTGTGTTGGTCGTGTGATGTACTGGTGTGTGCATGCATGCGTGTGTGTGTGTGCGTGTGAGTGTTGCGTGCATGCGTGGCTGCGTGTGTACGTGTGAGTGTTGCGTGCATGCGTGGGTGCATGTGTGAGTGTGAGTGTTGCGTGCATGCAGTTCGTGTGCATGCGTGCATGTGTGTATAATGACCACACCAGTCCCCCTGTTTTAAAACAGATGTCTCATCATACCAATACAAGGCCACCTTGTCCATTGTGCCCGCGGTCATGACTTCGAACCACCGTCCAATATTTTTTGTCGTTTGTTTTCATTCTTACTAGCAAGATGCCCGTGTGTTGCACATAACATCAAGATGAATTTGTATGACTAGTTTATCTTGTGAGAGTAAAGGATGAACGAGTGAAGGCCTTATTTGCAAATTTGGAGAGGTGTGTGGGTACCTTTTTGCAAAATTGTCATAGTTTCTTTCCTATCCGTCAGATATAAATCGGACGGCCTATATTGCAGGATGGAAGGCAAACAATCATCACCAACTCTGTTTTTTATAAGAGTGTATTTTATATTTTATAAGAGTGTAGATGTAGAGTAGATACAAGCCGACAGGTGGGCCCGATGGTAGTGAGATAATGTGATGCAACACTAGAGGTGCCACGTGGAGCGTTTAACTGGTCAACTAGTTGTGTCTTGAGCAAATACAGAGTTGTACGATGAGCCCGTGACAGTATAATAACCACAAAACGTAAATGGTGACTGTAATGAGTGGATTCTGAAGTCCAATGTACGTATCATGCTTTCGCTTCAAATACAATGATCGTCACTGTATATATCATGAGAGGAAGATGAAACATGCGTGAATGTCCTGGGGGCTTACTTTTAGAGGACCTGGAGATAGTTTGTGTGCGTACGTGAAAGGGGCGTCGAGGGGGGGGGGTATGCGATGGAGAGATAGATGCTCTTCATTTCTCTTATTATGACTAACTTTATATATAGTATAAAAATATACAAATTCACAGTGCGGAATAAATATCATTGTGGGCACCATGCAATGCAAATTAGCGTTCATACTCCTCCATATAACTTTGTAATGTTGTATATATGTAGAAATTCTAAAATATTTTTTGGCCACACTTTATTCAAAAGGAATGTTGTATGCGAAATAAACGTGAAGAGAGGGCTTTTTAGATCAATGGGGTATGTGATGTAACATGTGTGAATGTGTAGTTGATGCATTTGGCAGGGCCTAGAGAGGTATGTGTGTGTATTACGTATTCGAGAGAGGCATGGATAGAAGGGCCGGCGGGGGGGGCGGGGGAGAGATAGCACGAGAAATGAGAGTGGTCTAGAGAGAGAGAGACGAATATGACGTCACTGCGAGAGATTCCCTTGAGTGTGTATATGCAAGGGGGAGTGGATAGAGGCACCAGGAGAATATATTTTTTGTGTGTGGTGTCTGTGTTGGTATGTGTGGGTGTGAGAAGGTAACGAGACATGGGGCAGAGGGTGTGTCACCGCGTGAGGTCCGGTGGGTCGAGGTGAGGCCCTTCATTCGGTTCCGTCCTGCGCCACACACTACAAAAAAATACACTTCCGTGATGATACGTGTTTGTCACAGTAGGTCGCTTTTTTGTCATGCATGTACATCCATGACAAATTTATGAGAGAATCAAGATAGTCATACCTGTGCTGTCGTAGAAGTGTTCCATGACATTACCAAAATTATCATCACGGAAGTGTCCACTTCCATGACGATAAATCGCGCGTCACAGAAGTGCTTTCGTCAAGGGTGACAGACACGTGGCATCCACTGTAACGGAACGCCGTTAAGCTATCGGGTCGGGTTTTGGATCTGATAACCCGTTAACAGCCCCGACCAATGGGGATTTTCCACGTGTAAAATCATCATTGGCTAGAGCAAACACATGTCGGCCATCATCGGGACAGATGTCATCCACTCACTGGACATAAGGCGCCTATGATACGTCGACACATGGCACGGCCCAAGAAGTTTAAATGGGCCGGCCCAACTAAAGGCCCACAAGATTTTGCGGACCATAATGGGCCGGCCCAGCTAAAGGCCCACAAGATTTTGCGGACCATAATGGGTTAGCCCAGCTAAAGGCCCACAAGATTTCGCGGGCCATAATGGGCTGGCCCAGGTAAAGGCCCACAAGATTTTCGTGTGCCATAATAGGCCGGCCCAGGTAAAGGCCCACAAAATTCGTGTGGGTCATAATGGGCCGGCCTAGCTAAAGGCCCATGAGATTTCGCCGACATTAATGGGCCGGCCCAGCTGTAGGCCCACAAGATTTTGAGGACCCTAGTAGGCCGGCCCGTTAACTAGCTGCCATGTTTTGGGCCAAATGTCGGCCCATATTTGATCCGGTCTATTAATGGCCTGCCACACTCCGGGCCTAATAGTGGCCCATATGAGATCCGGCCCGTTAAAAGCCTACCACGTTCTAGGCCAAATTATGGCCCAGATCAGGTCCGGCCCTTTAAGAGGTTTTGGTCCTAATTATGGCCCTTATCAGATTCGGCCCGTCAACTAGACACTATGCTTTTGGGCCCACTTGCTAAAGGCCCACTTAGTAATTCGACCTGATATTAGTTTTGGCCTGTTAAGGGCATGTTTAACATTTCAGCCCTATATTAATTTCAGCCTGTTAGAAACCCGTCATATAGTTGGGCCTAACTACGGCCCTGTTTGCATCTAGCCTGCTCGCAGCCGATATCTGATTGGGCCAAACAAGGACCGAGACAATTTTTCAGCCTGTTAAAAGCCCGTGATTTGATTCGCACAATCATGTGCCGGGGTTCATTTTGGGCTGCTGCCGGCCCATGAGCTGATCGGCACGTTTCAGGCCCAACCTACATCGTGATTGCATGACGGCCCGATTATGTACCGTAATTTGACGGTTTGGCCGGTTTACTGCGAAGACAGGATATATATACAGTAAAATAACTGCAGCATCGTGAATAAGAAAAAAAACCTATACTATACAATGAAGAAATTACGGCATATTACATCCACTGGGCATCAAAGTTCGCCACTATGATAATAAAGCACAAGCAGACAGCAGATTACATACACTGGGCATCAAAGATTGCCACTAGTGCAAATAAACACGTCGACAAAATAATATACAAAACCGACAGCACTTCAATAGATTTCAAGAAAGGTTAGCCCTGCTAGGGAGCTGCAGCGCAAGCAGCTGAGCAAGATGATGGGACTGTGCTTGTTCAACACTTATATCTTCCTCACTCTGAAAGATAAACAAGCAGATAGATGACAGGTTTTGCACATAAAAGTATCAGTGCTGACAATTCATCGCATTTCTTACTGACAAATAAAGTGACACAGTTTAAATTTGCATTAACACAATATGGTATTGTTCAGGTCAAGACATGGCAGGAAATGACATTGTGAAGGAGTTGGCAGCTTCACGACACCACTGGATTACAGATCAAGAACTCATAAGTATCAATGGTTAGTGTGCTGTCAATTTATACCATTTCAGATTGGCAAATAAAGAGACGGTTTAAATAATAGTAGAATGATATGACATTGTTCATAGTTAAGACATTGCAGAATATGACATTGTGCTGTAGTGGGTAGGTTCACCATACCACTGGACTACGGATGAAGAACAGAAGCATACATGCAGTGCAAAAGAAGATCACTTGCTTTGTATAGTTTAATTTACATGGTATGAAGAAGGAAGTTGGTTGTACAACTGAAAACTTAAATTGAGAAAGGACAAACTTTTGTTTATGAACTACATAATAAACTTTAAACAAGCAATTTGATGCAAACACCAAAAATAAACAGCTGTTGCAGTCATGCCTAACCAAATATATACAACAAAGTTTGAAGGCTTGAGATGGACAAACTTACATTATTGATGAAGACAGGCTCTATAAAGGCCTTGTCCATGCTGATGGGGGGGCAATTCAAGAAGTTTACCATAGAATCTTCTTCAAAAGCATTGCCTTTATTCTACATTTTGTTAAGAGTAAATATAGATGTGATAATATACGAAAAAATGGAGAATATTTAAGATAAGATGAAGAGTGATGCCACATAACCAAGTAGCTATAAATGTAAGTGCAGCGATACAGGCAAAAGGTACAGCCAAAAGCAATGCACAGCTAAACTTCTTTAGTACCAACCTTATGGTAAGAGTAAATATAGATCTGATGTGTAGAAAATGGAGGGCAAAGGAAAATAAGTTGCAGAGTGATGGTACATGAACAACTACTTGTCATTATAAGTACACTGATAAAGGACAACATGTACTTACAAGAACAATGCAGAGCTAAAGAAACATTGCCATTGGATATATTCTACACTAATGCAATCATTCATGCAGATCAGATAATATGGAGCGAACAATTGATAAGCAAGCTATCATGCATACTGCTGTTACATAATGAACTAGGTATGTATGCAAGTACAGTGATACAGGACAACAGGTACTAACAAGAGCAAAGCAGCGGGCAACATATTTGTGATATCATGTCGTTCTTGTCAAACCGGAATTCTTCTTCGAGCAGATTTCCTGCAAAAAAGATCCGTAAGGCACATGCGGAAAAGTAGAAGTTCAAATTGTCATGTGATTTCATAGATAGTACCTTATCCTGGGAACGAGACCAGTGCATAAAAAGGTTTTTCCATTCAATGTCTTCTAAATTAAGCATAGGAGACTTCAGCGGAAATTCGTTTATAGACTTGCCATCAAAGTGTGATTTCCTCAGGTAACACCGATACTGCTGCAATGCTTCCTTGAAAAGCAGAAGCAAGCTTTGCTCGTCATGACTATCCAAATTGACCCTCGCCTAGTTACAACAATGTAATGTAAATCATTTATGTGTTCAATCAGCAGAAAACAGGAAAATAATAAACATGAATAATAGCACTTACACGTAAGTTGGACGGGAAGATGTGAAAATGGTGTTTGTCTTCACAATAATCTTCCCATGATAGGAATATATGCATGTAGTCCCTAACAACATTGAAAGCATTGTCTTTTAAACTGGGAATAAATGGAATGGGGTTCCAATCTGCAGGAATTGGCCATCTCTGTAGTTGGGATAGGTCTTCGGCCAGTGGACTTGCTGTACTTTTTGCTGGAGTGGGATTTTTCTATGGTACAGCTAGTGCTATGGAAAATGAAATCGGTATACCTTTTGCTGGAGTGCAGGTCCTGTGTGGTGGGGCTAGTGGTGTGGCCAGTGAAGTATGGGTACAGTCTGCTGGGGTCGGTCCTACGTTTTGTGTCACTGGTTGTACAACCAATATAAGTGGGGTGCTATCTGATTTCTCAAGCACCACCACGTTTTTCAAGGACTTTGCCGGTGCTCCTTCAGGTTCGGCAATCACACTCTTCCTTTTTGATGTCTGATACACAAGAACAACATTTGAGTGGAAAAACATGGTATGATGACAGATGGAATATGTATTGATAATGGATGGGCATGGCATCTCGACATATATGATGAGTAAACTAAGCAGATGGCGGTGCAACAAAGTAGAAGAAATGCAAGACAACATATGCAAGATACCCGCAATCAATAAAACATTGCCAAATTAGAACAGGCACCTTGATGGGTGAACAGGATAGGCCATCTGCCTTTGACTCCTCGAGGTTAGAATAGTCATTAGGATCATATTCTGAACAAGAATCAACAGGTGGGGAGCGTATGAGTTTCATTGCATCTAGAATGGCACTCAATGCCTTGGCGCCAATTTTGTAAGTCAGTCATTGTAGTGTTTAGCTTCAAAAGTGGACTGCTGCTAGTGCGACACAAAGCAGCTACACAGATCATAGTGTAGATATAACGGGAAAACCTTAAGCATCAGAGTAAAATCAGCAAAGTGGAACTTGCTGAAATATATGTGCTAGTATTGTTGGTGCGGCTAGAAAGGCTTCGGATACCAGCTCTCTTCAAGTGAAGGTGTGGTACTGTTAATATCAATGTAACTCTCAAAGGCGACACAGCTCCCCGCATTTCCTTGCTATTCTTATAGGATTCAAGTGGGCAGGCCACTACAAATCCTATTCCTATGTTTACAAGATCCTACGAATCAAAGAGGCTCAAAGTGTCCATCACAACCGACCGTATAGACCTCTACACTACAAATGTCCCTGCTCATCTTCAGTACAAGGAACATACTGTACTACTATCATACTCCCTCCGTTCCAAAATATAAGTCTTGGTAGAGTTTTCCACTATGGATCACATACAGATGTATCCAGGTACATTCTAGAGTGTAGATTCACTCATTTTGCTCCATATGTAGTCCATGGTGGAATCTATACAAAGACTTGTATTTAGGAACGGAGAGAGTACATATTAAAGAAGAACGGAAGAGGAACATGGTAAAGAAGAGCAAGGAGATTTTGGATAATAAAATGTTGGTTGCGCAGTGCCCACACATGATGAACCAGAGCGCATTAAGAATGCAACTCCTAGCTCTCTCTTGACCATTTCAGGCGGTTGGATGAAGATCCTATGTCTCCTAACCCTTCTTCTTCCTCGTCTTTGATTCTGCCCATACAGAACACCGCACGGGCCGCCGGCCGGACCACCGGCCCCCACCGCTTGTGTTCCTCCGCCACCCCCACCCCCACCCCCACCCGCGTCGAGTTCTCTTTGTTCGGCGAGGCCCCAAAACCACCTGAGCCCCTTCGATCGCACGGGCGAACTCCAGCGAGCTCTAAAAAATTAACTGACCCAATTTTGAAATTTAGTCTACTGTGATTTAACTAGTGTGGAATATAAAAGGGGAAAACCATAAGCATTGCGAGTATGGTGTTGAGCGTGCCATGGCGGATCTGAAGGTGCAAACCGGACAAAGGCAACTTCCCAACCAAGACAAGAAATAAGAGTAGAGCAGTGGCGATCTATTTTCTTGCTGCGATAAATAAGTTGAGCAGATACAAAAGAGTACCGCCTCTGGTGCAGTGCCATGTACGCATCTGCTGAGAATTTGACGGTGCTGCGGTAGCGATGGCTGTCGGTGGCGTGGAAGCAGATCTAGGAGGGTAGACAGTGGCAGCGGGGCGTAGTGGACGAGATGGTCGTAGGAGCGGCACCGACAAAGTGGACGACGGCGGGGATGAAGCGAGATGACGGGATGCAAGGATCCCGGTCTGAAGCCGTGGATGAGAGAGGTCAATCTCTTGTAATGGACGACGGCGTCGGGGTATCAGCTCTGGCATGGTGGAGGAGGACGGCGGTGGATGGGGTGGCGGACGGCGGCGGACGGAGGAGGGTGGGGTGGAGAGGGTGTTTTGGCGCCCACGGAGTACGAATGGGGAAAAGGAAGGTAGAGAGGAAGGGGGAACCATGTATTCAGGGCGCGCTTGTCTCAAATGCGAGGAAATTTACAAACTTAGCTCCCGTTTCAAATTTCTACTACATCACAGCAACACTAGTCGGTTGGGGATAGGACGGTAATCTCGCATACACCGAATATTTGCCAACAAGAGTTTGTTTTTAGCGCCCACTGTGTATGAATATGAATCGGGGAGGGAGTCGATTTCGGCCGAGGACACGCTGTGTTTTGGCGCCCACCGTGTATGAATCCGGGTGAGAGGCGGTTACGTCACGTTTGGGTGAAATTACAAACCTACCCCTATCGAAACCTATAGAAATCCAGCATATAGGCTTTGTGTGGCAGGGACAGGCAGTAGTGATTTCCATCTCGCAGATTTTGGTTTCGGGCGGTTACTGCGACTTTCCCCGCTTCGTTCAAATTTTGCAGAGTGCACGTTTACCGTGCCAACTCAATTCGAATCCTGTTTGTATTCTATTTTTTGGGGCGGGATCCATTTTTAATTGGAATTACATTCTATATACATCATTTTTTTATATATACTTTCAAAAGCACAAAACCATTTATACATAAATATGGTTTACAAATGGCATGATCTCAGATTCATAAGGTTGTATCCATCAATTTGGATTTTCAAATATTTGAAACCACTTTATGTTGAAATCCAATGTATGCATTCCTCGCTAACTGTCTCCAATTAATGTTTGTTTCATGCGGGTTTTGTTTACTTCTCAAACATGTATAATGTGTTTCACACACGCAACATATAGTGTAATCCCTTTTAGACATTAATTGCATATAAACCATGCATTGTTTGTAATTGAAGAATCTATGGATCACCAGTATTGATAAACTATATAACATTACACGTGTGCCCAAATTCAAATGAATATGCATGTTTGATACATCAATTTGCGTTATGACATTATCGATGTCGTGATCTCCAGTTTAAATATTTGAATCCCCTTTAATCCAGATATTTGTCTCATATAGCTATCACTCATGCTTATATAGGACTATCTCTCTGGACCTATACGCGTTCGTCGTCTCTCAGGTATCTCTCGTGCTACCTCTATGTTGACAATGATCTTTTATCTTCGTAACACACTGACGGTACTCTCTCCCTCGACCTTCATCACTCTATATCTCTCTAAGTATATCTCACTCCCTCCTATGTGTCTCTAACTATGATTCTCCATGTGGAATCTCTTTCTCTCACACAAACACAAAACTTTGTCTCCCGGGGTCTCATTTCTCTCTACTATTCCCATGTGTGCCACTCGCACACCCCTCATGCAGAGATGTCTTTCGCTCCTTAGATATGAGAACCTACGACTCTTCCTCTTCAATATCTCTTTCTCACACACAAACACAAACTCTGTCTCCCAGGGTCTCATATTTCTCCATTGTTCTCTTGTATGTCGCTCACACACACCCTCTCTCCCTAGAGATAGCTTGCGTTCCCTCGTATGTCTCTCTAGCTATCACTCTTGTTGTGAAATATCTTTCTCCCTCGCAGACACAAAACTCCATCTCTCTGGATCTCATTTCTCTCTGATATCTGTTTGTATGTGACTCACATGCACCCTCTCTCTATCTCTCTCACACCCACACACATAACACAGCCTTCTGATCCACTCGACTCCTATCTCTAACGCACACTAGCTAGCATATTTATCTTTCTATTTATCTGTTTCTCCATCAACCTTCTGTCTCTCCCTCACTCTTGATTCCTATCACGCACACTACCTATGTTTCTCTCTACATGTAGTCAAGTGCCCTCTCACACACATATATAACTTCACCCTTTGAACCACCCGACGGTCATCTCCAACACCCAAACTAGTGGATGTCCCTCTAGCTAGCATCTCCATCTCTGTATCTATGTGTAGTTTCTCCGTCAACATTTCTTTCTCGCACAGAGTCTTACTTCCTATCACCCACACTATATATGTATCTCCATACATATGCATTTATAGGTTGGTCTCTTTTGCACAATCGTTGCGCATCACTCCCTCTGCTCGCCATAGATGCATGCTCCAGCCCACGCCACTATCTCTTAAAGACAAAAACACATGCTCAATTGTCGGGACTTCTTCCATGCATTCTCACATGCATGCATATTGTCATACCGATCCGCCTGTCCCATGTCGTTGATCTTACGACTTATGTCTTCTTTCTTTTATCTCTATCATGCGTGCGCGCACACACACACATCCCACGTATACATGTATACCTCTCACACATGCACGTTCAAGGTATCTATGTCTCCATACGTAGTTAATTACCCTCAATCCTAACTCCACATCGAATCGTTCTCCTCTTTTGTGCACATAACTTCTGCCTGGATGGGTAAAACACACACTCACACTTAAAAATCTCCTTCTAGCTACCCCCCGCCTCTCACTCTTCCCCTATATCCCCGAAACCAATAAGACCATCCCTTAGTTTAATTCCCGCCTACATGCACCATCGATATATAGTAGTCTTCCTCGGTGTCTCTCGAACAAACACATTCTCTCGAAGTCGACTCCTCTCATGCATATAGGTCCTAATGCGTTTTTCGAGGCTAAATTTGACCAAACATTAGAGCAATAATATATGACATGCAACTTACACAAAGCATACCTTCAACTTTGTATGTCAAACGAGCTTTCAATAATATAATTTGCATAGTATAGATCTCATGTGCTATTAATCTTGTCAATAGTCAAAGGCTGTCTTGAAAAACACATTAGGCCCTATATAGATGGAAGGAGGGAGTAGGTCCCATGCAAAAAATGAGAATAAAATTCAAACATCTCGGCATCGTGGCTTGGTTGATAACATTGAGAAACTTGGTTTTAAAATCATGAAACTTGGCATGGTGTCATGTCATGGTAGTACCATGCCGTGGTAAAAAATTGGCTGAATAGGAACAAATTTTGGTATAAGCTTCTTGGAAATCGGAGCTTCTCTCAAGAAGGCTCGTGGTTCTGGGAGGGAACGTGTCACCTTTGTGTGCATAATTCAAATTTGAAATACAAGCACATGTTCCAGTGCACCAAAGTTGGTTGAAAAATTACATGTGTGTCCTCGGGTAAATTTCTAGGTTCCATGCAAGAAATGGGAATGAAATTCAAAATTCTGGGCATCGTGGCTGGGTTGGAAACATTGAGAAACTTAGTTTTTTAATTCCTGTAAATCCAAAACACGCATGAAAATGATGAAACTTGGCTTGGTTCCATGACATGGCACCAACATGTTGTGGTAAATTTGCAGTCCGATTTGCGAAGGCGCACACATTAACAATCAACAAAGTCATTTTGGAAGAAGTGTTGTCACGTTACAATCGGAAACACAAGTATTATTGAAACCGTGGGCATTCTACTTACTAGTACCATTTACGTGCCGCCATGTGTTCCCTTTTTTATTAGCTAGGAGGCAACGTGCAGGGTAGCTATTTGAGTATGATAGGCGTGCGATCAGACCCCTGCGCGTGCTTATCGGGAGGAGAGCCCTTTGACCTTCACCTGTCGTCCACCTCTCTCCCAAGGTCTCCATTAATGGTACCCGAGCCTCTGTTTAATGGAATGGCTATGTCTCACTCGACTGAGATTTAAGAGAGAAAAAAGAAAATATGAAAGCACGGATCTTGATGTAAGATCTGACGGACCTATATAGCATCTACTGCGACTTATAGCAAGACTGATGAATATATAAGGACGATTAAATTATTTTTTTGATAAAAGAAGGGCTTGCCCCTTCCGATTTTCATTACTAAAAACCACCACAATTCACAAGAAGTTCAGCACAACTCCAGCCTAACACAAAGGACTAAAAGCTACCAGATTGAAATTGCAACATCCCAAGAGGCCAACAAAGGCCAAACATCTGTGCTAGAACCCAACATTACACAACCGACGACACAATCCACATCCTAAACCGATTATTACATCAAAAAAACCCAGGAAACTAGTCTCTGCGGCGAGCAGCAATGAGCTCTTTCATGTCCTTAAGACGCTGCTTGAGAACATCCACGGATTCCTCCACCAACCTTTGGCGCTCGTTGCGGAGCATGTCATTCTCGTCGATAAGTTTCTTCAACAAGGCACTAGTCTCCTCCTGCAGGTCTGCACTTCGGACGACCTTCTCCCTTAGCTGGTCGCGCTTGGCCCGAAGCCTCTCATTACCCTCCCTTAGTTGCCGGATGACGCCGGTAGCCTGTTCAAATGAGGCTATCATGTCTTCCTGCAACCTCGCCGAGCCGGAGATCTGATCCATCTGGCTATGGACGATCGCATGCATGCGCCTGTAACAGTCGTCATGTGCCCACGAGAAATTTTCCCAGGCCGTCGCGGCGTGGCGGGACATCTCTACTGCATTCGTGGCGCGGCGGGACATCTTTGCTGCTTCCGCGGCGCGGCCGGACCAGTCTACTGCATCGACGGTGCGGCGGGACCTCCGTGCTGCTTCAACAACATGGCGGGACCTCTGTGCTGCTACTTCCGCGCGGCGGGACATCTCCCGTGCTTCCGCTTCCATGCTCGCCTCTCCCTGGTGGCAATCTCTCGACCCAGAACTCACGCTGGCCATGGTAGACGCAAGGGAAGGATGCTGAATGACTTGTTTGTTTTTGTGGATGAGGAGTTGAGGAGGAATGTGCAGTCATCTTGGCATACTGGTATTTATAACCGAGTACTAATACGCTCCTAAATGGGAAACCGTTTAGGTTGTGATCAGTGTGAACAGGTTTCAATTCAATACAGCATGGAGTAATTTGGAATGTGACGAGACGCAAGCTCAAAATTTATTGACGGTTCTAGTTTCGAAGTGCGGCACTATTCCCGGATGGAGTACTTCTTTTTCTACTCCCTCCTTTCCGGTTTTATAGGGCTTATCTCAAAATTTTAGTTTTTCCATTTTATAAGGCTCAATTTGGTTGTCGCCAACACATGTTCAGATTTCAAGGTGCATTAAATCATTGCATGCAAGTATTAAGAGAAAATTGACCAATGCATGTACTTTATGCATGCATGCATTTCAATTAATGCATTAAACCTATCTCTCTGAACTTCTCGCACGCACCATTGTGCCACCCACAAAAACTTGTACTCTGACTTTAGTAGTACGTTATACATGAAGAGAAGAGGTGCACGCACGCACTCGTCCTCTCACACACGCGTCTATTTTTTCTCGAAAAGGAAGATGATGACCCCCGGCCTCTGCATCTGGGAGTCACACACGCAAATTATTGAAATATATCGAGTGCAGTGCTTTGATGTGTCGCGTCAACTCGTACATCAACGAGAAGTTTGATTATCCTCTCACTCACGGACTTAACTGCACATGCCTTTGGCTGTATGACAGGTTGGCCACACACCTGTAGGGCCCACCTGTCATACACACAAAGGTAGGAGCGTCCCTCCCTCGCCCATGAGCGTGGTGGCTGGCAAGACTAGGAGAAGCTTTCGCTACACGCTCTCCCTCCCGCACACGATGGACATGCGGTAGTTTAATCGGTGTCAGATGGCCAGAAGCATACTGTAGTACTCCTCCAATGCAGTAGTATTCCATCATTGTTCAACTTCCCGAAGAGGTGAAGAGCCAAGCGCAGCCCGGACACTCGTGTGGCAGTTTCATGTGTATAGTAGTCTAGGATAGCGTGTACCGTGCCTGTAAGCTTAAAATTGTTGGGGTCGGCTCCATGCTATGTGGCCATCTCGAAGTTTTTTTAAAAAATTAAAATAGTCTTCTGGCCCTACCCAAAAACTGCTGCGCGTACTGCCCGGGAAAAGCCCCACCCTCAACTTTTAACTACGCGAAAACAGTTCGAGCTTGTTCGTTCTATATAAATACAGTACTTACTGTATGTTTATTCACCCGTGGGGTTGTTCAATGAATGGAGGGGCGGGGAGCACAAGTGAACAATACTGTAGTACTACTAGTACTAAGTAGGAGTCGTACAGTAGTCACCTTAAATAGAGAGTTTCTTTTCTTTAATGCCATGTACACAAATTGAAACGCTTGTTGTGGAGAGATAAAAGATAATCACTCCACTATATATGGACGCAGGGGCCTGAGCGCTTGCTTTACTAGGGTTTCTCTCTTCATTCTCTCATCCTCTCCAGATATAAACAAGACAACGGTAGCAACATTTTCTCTCTGCTCACCGCGGGTCACAGATCCGGTCGGATCCCTTCGGCCGATGTGTGTACAGGACTAAAAGGTGCATCATTCACGCGGTCATCGACACCGAGGGAGGAAATCCACAGCTACCGGAGGGGCCCGATCCTCTGCCAGTGTCGTTCTCTCCGACACATGGCCGGCTCGGGAGGTCCTCCAACCCTTCTTCCTCCCTGTCGTATTGTCCGCAGATCCGACCTACCACTGCCCACATCCCGGCGACCCTCAGGTATAAGTTCTTTGAAAGCGGCCTTGCTCTACTGCCCCAGCTCCCCACGTGTCTGCATGTCCATCTTTTTCTACTCCCATCAGCTCTTCCAAAGCCACCTAAATTTTTAGTATTATTAGAGGTAAAGCTACTTCATGCATTCGAATCTAGGGCTTTGTTCAAACAACGAAGAAAGGGGGGAAAGTTTTTGCATGAATCAAGGACTTGATTCAAAGAGGAAATAATATGGTGAAAGTAGTAGAGACCGGATACCTAACCGGTCTCTTGGTTGAGAAGGGAAATAATGGGAAAACGCAGTACAAACTAGATAAGGAACAGATCTATTATTGGTTGAGAAAAGGATAGAAAGTGGCGGCTGGTGGACAAGTCAATAGAGTATGTCCTAGGATTAGATTTGCTGCCATCACATAGTAAAAGGTCTCCAGGATTAGATTTTCTGCCCTCACATAGTAAAAGGTCTCAGGATTAGATTTGCTACCCTCACATAGTAAAAGCTCTCCAGGATTAGATTTACTGCCCTCACATAGTAAAAGGTCTCCAGGATTAGATTTGCTGCCCTCACATAGTACAATGGCACTCTTGCTGTTTTCCCCAATATGATAAGTAAGTTGCTCCTCTACGTTGCTGAGTGTCCTGGTGTCCCCACGGTCCCATGCCCTTAAACCAACTCTTTAGCTGCTGTTGATTTACTGTGTCTGGTAAACAAGCAATGCCACCATTAAAGTAATCCCATATTTGAGGAATCTCATTGTTGATCGTAATGCTTCTGGTAACATGAAGCATCACTGACGTTTTAAAATTTCTATTGTCCTTGCGTGATTGCCAAGAACATAATTAAGATGCTTCTTTTCATTTTGTATATTTTCCGTATATTCTTATTGACCAGCAATTGTTTACTTTCTATCTTTTTGTGCAGATAGGGATATCCATTGCACCTTGTTGCTATTGTGACCTTTTGGTGAACTACAGAAAACACTTTTTTGGAATGAGTGTCTTGTGCGGTTCAACTAAAATGTCATGTGGGCAACATCTCTCAATTTTGGTGGAACTGCACAAAATGGTGATTGGAGTTTTGAAAATCTCTGTCAAGTTCTGCTGGTAATCTTGTGCAACATTTTATTAGCCTTTGCAAGATGGAGCCATCACTGTCACCACAATGGCACTTTATTTTAGTGGACCTGCACAAAAGGATAAGAAAATTGCACCTTACATGAGCCGGATAGCCAACCTTAATGGTCCTCAATTTTAGTGCAACTACTAAAGAAGAACCTGCCAGCTCACAAGAGCAAGTACTTCTTGCTAGCTGAATGATGCAATCTTTGCTTCATTTCAGGTGAACTACAGAAAAAGGCACATGAATTGAATCATGGAACTCCAGGCAGACCTCATCCAAGTAGAGTTGGAGGTTGAGTTCAAGGAGGCCGCTATTAAAGCGAAATCATGCTCTGCTGTCTCCTTGTTTGTGTTGTACAAACATGTTGTGCAAACAGGAATACTCAACTGCAAATGTTGTGACGGTCAAGAGCATTCGCCAAGTTCTTCGATTGTATGACATGGCTAGCCAAGATGGATTTAATCCCGATATTCACTTTATCAAAAGGCTCTAATGGGTTGGTTCTGAATCTTGCAAGCTGGGAATCAGTGAGATGTGTAGGCATCTTTGTTGTACTTATTATTTGGATCTTATTTGTTGGTTCTGAATCTTGCAAGCTGGGAGTCAATGAGATGTGTAGGCATCTTTGTTGTACTTATTATTTGGATATTATTTATTGGTTCTGAATCTTGCAAGCTGGGAAACACGGCATGATGATGCAGAGGACAACAACCATAACAAACAGTTCAAACTCGATAGTATTATCTTTGTGAAAGTGCGACAAATGTGATGATTGTGTGCGTCCTGAGAATAATAATTCTAATTGTTGTGCATGTTGATCATGTGGCACTGATAGAACGAGCGAATGCATTCCTTATTTTAAGTACAAATTTCTATTAAAGCTAATTAAATTTAAGTAAAGTGACCACTTACTCCTGTTATTACAGTACCAATACAGACCCGCTCGTGAACTGACGTGTGGCCGAGGGTGCATCTTCTGCCGGGCGTGCAGCGGACGAGGGAGGGGTAGTAACTGTTGTCGCCTGTACACACTCAGCTTACTGTTGAATCTAGTTCCCCAAGAGCTGAAAAACGAACTCCTGCCGCCGCCTACACACTCGTTCACTCGAAGAGACTCCAATGGCGATCCGAGGGGTGAGCCTGCTGGATATGGACTTCAGCAAGGAGTTCCGCTTTGAGTTCACCGTTCAGTCCTATGGCTGCACCAAGTTGAATGTGATGTACACCAACGATACAGACTCGATGAAGCTCTGCCTTGCCTCAGTCCTATGGCTGCACCAGGTTCTGGAGCATTCTCCCGTTTCATCGGCAGCGCCGACTGCACCTTCACTGCGGTGGAGAGAAGGAAGAACGCGACGATTTGGCCATCTGGTGCAACAAGCTTGTCGACATCCAGAAGCAATACAAGATCATCAGCAACGGGCAGGAGAAGGACTCCGTGGTTGACCTCGCTGAGACCATCATCGACCCCTGATACGCCAACATGAAAGAAGACGACCTGAACACGTGGGAGGTACCTCTCAATCTAGCCTGCATAACCTACGCAGCCAAGGGCGCATACGCATGCTACGGCATGTACATGCAGATCTTGGACATGAGGGCGTGTCTGCTTCCCATAACCGACGAGTACACGGACAGCCGCAGCGTCATGATCAAGCGTGCCAGGAAGGTCTAGATGTTGTACTTTATCTGTTTATAAGCACCTTTATCATGTGAGTGTTTCATGCATTAGCCTATGTGTCGTAATTATCTGTTTTGTCTGAAATATTTCTTTTAAGAACCCATTAACCTGATTGCTCTTTTTTAGTGGCAATTTGCTTATGTATGTAAACTAGTTCACTTGTCCGTAAAAAAACTAGTTCACTCGGCTGCCGTGCTTTGAATCTCCTTCCTCCCAACATATTCCCCTCCTCAGGTGGACCCAGCAGGTCTCTGAATTTTCTCCCACTTTCTTTTTCGATGTAAACTGAGTTTTCTCCCAGTACTTTCACCTAAAACCAACTCAACTATCCCACATCTAGCCTAAAAAATAATAATACACCACGTACTATTAACTCATCAAATTAAAATGATATTTTATTTCGTAAGTTGAAAGTTCTTACAAAATAATAATAATAATTGTTTATATATAACTTGGCAAGTTAACTCCTAGTGATTGCGTACATAAGCTTGCAAAGATTTTACTGACGTGCAATCATGTGTTTATGTTTTTACAACATTTCTCCGTCTAGCCCAACATGATATTTTCACCCAGCCCAGCAAGTCCGTGGCTTTCGAGAAAAATGCAAATGGGATTTAATGGGCTGCATAGATGCTACATCATTGTTTCACCCAGCCCACCAAATGGACTAAAAAACAAATGGACTGACAGCTAGGTCCACGGCCACAGCCCAGTTTTTTTGTGATTTGCCAAGTAAGTCGCTTTGTCAGGCCTGTTGGGCTGCAAATCTTTCAAGACGAGGAGAGCTTTCATTTGGCTAGACGAGAAAATGGCCCATCAGTAGTGAGAAATGGGTTGTACATTTTTAAAACACATCAAACCCGCAATTAGTTTCAAATATCTTTTTTTTTCATTTCAAGATTTTAAATTACATTAATTTTTATGTGTGGAGAATTTGTTGGATTTTATATTGATATACATTTATTTTTAAAATCAGTTTGAATGTGAGTCAAAATTTCGGGATTAAAAACAGTTCGGACCGCACCGAAATATGCAAAATTTCGTATAATTTTTTAACCGTGGCCACAATTTGGGCTGTAATGCTAACAAAAAGAATATGGGCCCCAAAAAACCTTAAGAATTAGCAAATGGGCTGAAAATTATTAGAAATAATGGCAGATGGGTTGTATGCTATTTTCCACAGATTTGAGGCTTTCCTAAAAAAAGGTTGACGCACAAGCAGTGACTGTTGGATGTCCATCCAACGGCCGTCGTGCTTCTTCAATCTCTGCTCTTCCTACTCCAGCCGCTCAAACAAGCATCGGCGAGACTGCCTGCTCCCTCCTCCCCGCGACCGGCTGTGCTGCCGCGCAGGCCTCACCGCCCCACCGTACATCCATCCCTGGCCTAGCCATCCCTCTACTCACCCACACCTGCTGTTATTCTCCGGCGACGGCAGACGAACCAGTAAACCCTCGTACAGTCGTACTCCCCTCCGCGTGGGAAACAACTGTCGAGTCTTCCCTACCTCCGTGTCATTCCCTTCCTAGGCCTCGCCGTCGTCCACCGCCCTGGTGCTCTCGGCGCGGCCTGGTCAACGTGGTCAACGACCGACATGCATCTGAAGTGGACTATACATGGAGAGGCCGACAGCTGGGTCCACGGCCGCACGCAAGGAAATGCCTCCTTATTACACGCAAAATAATGATTCCTCCACCTGACATCAGGGACCCACCGAAAGGGCCTCTGTAATTCGCGAAAAAAACGTTACCGCCGCAGACAGCTCGGACCCACCAGCTATATCTTCGCACGCAAGGAAGTGCCTCCTTATTATGCACAAAAAAATGAATACTCCCCCTGTTAGCTGGGACCCAGTATAGTGGCAGGCTAACTTGTGGGCCTACTAAGTTGACGGGGACGGAGGGCTTTGTCAACTTAGTTAATATGCACGATTCTAGCTCCAGTGACCGTACGATGTCCATCCAACGGCCATAGTGCTTCTTCAACCTCTGGTCTTCTTGCTCCAGCCGCCCAAACCAGCGCCGGTCGTGCCTCGTGCTCCTGCCTCCCGTGGCCGGCTGCGATGCGGTGGAGGCCTCACCACCCCCTACTACTCCCATCGCTGGCCAGGCCATCCCTCTACTCACCCACACCCCCTGTTATTCTGCGGAGATGGCAGCCTCACACCGCAGCGAACTAGTGAACCCTCGTACTCCTCTATGCGTGGGCATCCACTGCCATGTCTTCCCCGGCTCCGTGTCGTCCCCTTCCAAGGCCTCGCCATCGTCCACCGCCCTGGTGCTCTCGGCGCGGCTTGGTCAACATGGTCAAGGAACGGCTTCCATCGGACGTGGACTGTACGTGGAGAGGCTGACAGCTGGGTCCACGGCCGCAGCAAGGAAGTGCCTCCTTATTACATGCAAAATAATTATTCCTCCACATGACAACGGGACCCACCGGACAGGCCACCGTATTTTGCGAAAAAAATGTTTCCCCCTGACTGCTGGGACCCACCAGCTACATCTTCGCACACAAGGAAGTGCGTCTGGGCAAAAAAACGATTCGTCCCCTGACTGCTGGGACCCAACAGCTACATCTTCGCAGGCAAGGAAGTGCCTGACAGTCGGGACCCACCTGGTCAAAGCGTACGTAGCGTTGTCATTCTGGTCACGGACGTGTACGTACATACTGGTCGATGTAAAGGCGCGCATGTGTCATAGTAGAGGCGCGCACGTGTCATAGTAGAGGCGCGCACGTAGCATTTACACGTACGTACAGCGGCCAAGGTGCAAGAAAGAAAATACGGCCATGTATGTGTACATACGGGGGGGTCTCGAACGCCTACTCGCGCATACGTACGGCCAGGGCTCGTGTACATGGCTGGGTCGGAACGGAGAAACAGCATCGTCGTCGTGTTCATGGGGAGGCAACGAAATGCGTCGTGTTCATGGGGAGGCAACGAAATGTGTCTTGTTCATGGGGAGGCAACGGAATGTGTCGTGTTCATCGGGAGGGCTTGGATGGAACAGGCGATGGAAACGAGGTCTGACGTACTGCAGAACAGAGGAAACGGCCTTGTGTTCGACCGGCCATGTTCGAAACGAGATCCTGTTCATCGGGACGGGTCTGGCGTACCGCAAAACGGAGGAAACGGACCTCCTACGATCGAAACAGGGGTCCTATTGATCGAGAGGGGTGTGGCGTACCGCAAAACGGACGAAACGGACTTGTGTTGGAGCGCTACGGTCGAAACGGGGGTCCTGTTCATCGGGAGGGGTGTGGCGTATCACAAAACGGGACTCCACGGGATACTGTTCATCTCCACCATCGACCCCCTCCGGCCTCCACTAGCTACTGTTCATCCACCGTCGACCTCCTCCAGCCTCCACCTGTGACTGTTCATCCACGGGCTCCTGTTCATCCAGCCTCCACCGTGCGCTACTCCACCGGCTACTGTTCAACCAGCCCTCTCCACGGGCTCCTGTTCAACCACCCCTCCACGAGCTACTATTCATCCTGCCCTCCACTGTCTACTATTCATCTTGCCCTCCACGGGGTGGTCCTATTCATCCAGCCCTCCACGGGGTTCTGTTCATCCAGCCCCAACCGGTTCGATCGATCGGGGTCCTATTCATCCAGAGGCAACACCACTGGGTCCTGTTCATCCACCCCCACTG
>NC_057806.1:77224489-77226581 GCF_018294505.1 Triticum aestivum | reverse complement strand
AACGCTCATTGTTCATCCAAAGGCAGCATCGATCGGCTTCAGTTAGCAGCAGTAGTGAAGGAATCGCTTGATCCAGTTCAGTTAACAGCCATCGATCGATCGCTCGGGTTCAGTGACATGTAGCCTGCAGTGCAATCGCTCGGGTTCAGTTAGAGCCAACGCCTCGCACACACACACGTACGTGTACGAGAGAAACACGCATCGCTTGGCCCCCGACCTCCCACCGTAACCGGGAACTCCTCAAAATTTTCCTCCCCCTCGCTTATACCATGGTTTTTTCCGTCATGGACGGCCCAAAGAATGTCATGCAGCTACGTCTCCGGCCTGCCCAAGACGAAAAGCCCATTTTCTGTCATGATTTTTTGTCATAGAAGTAGGAGCCCACCACATCTATGATGATACCAGGTTTTATCACAATTATCGTCATAGAAGTGTCATATGTATGATAGAAAAAAAATTCGTTCGGCCCAGAATGTCATGGATGTGTCTTTTTTCTGTAGTGGCATTGGTCGGCCCGTGGCGCATTTATGGAGACCCATGGATGACTAGTCGTACAAGACAAAGATACCATAATTGTGAAGGACTCTGTGTCCACTGACAAAGTCGGCTAGGATTTGTAACCCTAGGTTCTCGGACTAAGGTAACCCCTTTATCTCTGATATTATTATTCATCCAACCTAACTTTGAGGGGCATCCTACATAATTCTCTGCTAGAATCATACTCGTCGATTAGGAAGAGAGGTGTGAGACAATGCATGAGAGACAGGCCTAAAGATAATGTGCGTACAAGAGACACGTAGGCAGGTCTATGTATATAGAAAGGGTCGATGGGGATTGTGCGTGTGTATGCTTGCGAGGGGAAGAGTGCTTGTGATAAAAGTTAGTGAAAACAGTCGTAAATGGTTACAATACGGAGGGAGGGTTATATCGAGAGCATGTGTGTGAGAAACACACCTCGGGAGAGAGTGTGCGAGCATGTGTGAGAGACCATCGATGGAGAGTGAAACTACACGTAAAAGACTGCTGTACACATTGATTAAAGATATAAATAGTATCCAAATATTAGGATGGGATCATGATATTTGCAATTCGCGTAAGGAACGGTCATTGATCCATTAGACATCTAGATTCTATCAAATTTGAGCATGTCTATGTTATTATACGACACAATTGATCCACATAGTTAGTATTTTCAACTCCAGACAATGCATTGCTTTAGAAATCAAATATAAACTGAGTATAGTTCATGTTGTGTGTGTAAAGCACATTATACATACGAAAATTACACAATGAACATTATAACTAGCCACCTATGAACTAGCATACATTTGAATTCAACTTAAGGTGGTTTAAAAAATCGAATTCAACATGAAGTCCATTCAATTATTTGAATTTGATATCATGGCATTTGTATATCATACCTAAATTATGGGGGCACCAATCTTTGCTCTGATTTTGTACATAATAGCCTATGTAGTCGTGTACAAAATAGATTCAAATTTAGCTCCTCCATTCCAAAATAATCGTAGTTATAGGATTTTCAAGTGTCGAATTTTCAAAAAGAAGCGGATAATTTAATGAGGTTTTCAAACATACAAGGTCAAATTTAATGTTGTCTATTTAGGTCAATCCTCAAAGTTCAAGAGTACTCTAAACGTGAATGCTTGTGTTTCAAAATTTCGAACGAAGCGCCAAAAGAGCCTCTACTCGCCCGAAACCACGTGAGACCAATGTTCAGTAGTACAAGGAAATTACTTTTCTAATAACTCTGACTCGTGAAACCTACCGACCCGACGTCCTAAGGTCTAAACCGGGGTAGGTTTCTAGCTTCATCTAGAGGCCACGCAACCGCCTCCGAAAAACATTCATACACAATGGACGCCTAAGCACACATGCGCGCGGCCGAAATCACTCCCACCCACTATTTGGGACACCTGGGATTACCATCCTACCCCCGACCCGCAGTAGGTCCAAAATTTAAGAGGAGGGCAAAGTTTGTACTTTCCCCAAATTTCAAACAAGCGCATCCCATCTTCTGTTCAAAAAAGCCAAAAACAAGCACGTCCCAGACCAAAACATAGTTCTCCCCCCT